>NW_011336222.1:0-8213 GCF_000735185.1 Notothenia coriiceps
GATGTTAAGAGCATTCCATGGAATATAACAAAAAGTGTATCTCGAGCCGGTTTCTGAAACTTACCTACCCCACCTTTAATCTTAGTCACACATTGTTATGGTCACCAACACAAGGGAAGGAATCTGCCCTACCAGAGGCCGGAGGCTCTAAAAATTAACTAGTGTTGATTATTCGCACACAAGCAATCCATTTCATGTTTGAAAACCAGTCCTATAAAAATACCCAGGACCCATAAAACAGCAGGACTCAAGGGCTGGTGTTTTATAATTCAAGCCAAAGCTCATTCCTGCTAATGATCAGAGTGGGAGAGTCTAGCAGGGACAGTACATGTGTTCTCCACAAAGGCTGAACCCAGCGGATGGGATCTGCAGCAGCTGTAGAAAATAAAATAAAGTAAGATTTACTAAGAAAAACAACAACTGGGTGGTGAAAGATGAGCATGAGGGAGGGTACAGAGTTTCTTAATATCCCTGTTGTTCTGCAGAGGCCTGAGAGTGCAGAGCTGCTCTTAATACAAAACCAGTTTTCAAGAAAATATATAGAGAAAAAAGTGCAATACGATCACACAGTATATCAATAGTTAGAAATACGTGTATGATAGGATGCATGTGCATGCACTACAAAATGTTTATCAGTAACTTTTTAGTAACTAAGAATGACAGCCTCAATAAAATTAAGTTCATGACATTATCGTAATCATATAAAGTTACTAAATTTGAAAATCCCTTTGAATCCAAAGGCAAACATGTATTGGTTCAATGATAGTGTAAAAATGAAAAATCACCAATGTTTGCAATTCTTTTCTACATAAAGTATCAACAACACAAACCACAGCAATTATGGTGGTGTAAAAATCTGTTGTTTGTGTTTATTCCTAGAAGAAAAAAAATAATCCTCATCATAATCAGTGGTCGCTTTGTGGATAGTATTCCTCCTAACTTTGAGTCGATATGAAATGTACCGGTACCTACAGTATTTATTCACAGAGAGCTGGAGTGGAGCTGGGCAGCACACATGCTCGTCGTATGTGAAGCACATGAGGGCCAGTAAAGCATGACTGATCCTGCATCTGACCAAAAAAGAGGGGGACTGAAGAGTGGCTGTTTATAGCCAGTGATAATGGCCTCCATATAAAAGCAACAGTAGGCTAATTATGCTGGTGAGTTTGTGACATAGGGCGGTTGTTTCGTAAAACAAGAGGCATGTATTTATTTTTTTGTATTTTCGGAAAATACAATTATGTAAGGTCAACATATCAGCAGAATACTTTAAAACATGTTCCCTTTAAGAACCACTCATGGAAACTAAAGCATGTCTAAAGTAGGATTGCGTTTCGGGAGCCAAAACCACAGGTATAATGATAAGAGCGTGGTCATGATTACATTTTCTTTTCTGTGCACATGAAAGCCTGCATTAGGAGTTTAAAATCTCATCCAAAATCTTTACTCCATTGTAGTAGACTGAAGATTTTGTGGTAATGAAGAGAAAGCACTGCAACATATATATGATTGGTGCTCAGATACTGTACTATACTATACTACATTTTGATCATGACCTATTACAGGAACATGTTATTGGAAATGACCTGGCACAATAACTAATTCTGTCAAATAATCTGTCATTCTTATAAATTAAAAATGACCAGACCTAACAAAAGCTTCTAAGAAATTCAACACCATTCTCCAATAGGTAAAAGACATACAAGCAATTGGGAGAAAAAATTGACAGCAATGGGTGCAGGGGATTAACATTTTGACATATTTTGACAATAATATTTAAAACACGTCTTAATAAATAAAACGACAGAAGTATCTTCTTCAATGGAGAGTAGATTGATATAATTGAGGATTAGAAATCAATCCCGTTATATTGGCTAATTTTACAGCATCATCGAGTGGGAACCTGAACATTCCTACCACTACTTGAAAGCCTGGCCTGTTGAACAAGAACTTTACCATATTTTGTAGTGCTTTTAAGGGAAAAATATTCTCCCAAGGTGAAAAATCGCTGATTGATATAACCATCATTGCAGAGGGTTCATTAGGATTAGCTTGACCCTTGGGTTTCTGCACAGTCTAATGACATGAGTGCTAATGTATTTGAATCCGCCTTATATCCTGGATGAGGGCGATTTTACTTTGATTAGTCCCTAGGAGTATTTGTTAAACCTTGGCATTCACAATTTTCTTTAATCAGTGGACCTTGGTGTCCTTAGAAGAACTCGCATCTAGGTCAAAGGGCAAACTTTGTGGGACTGGCTTTAGGGAAGGGCTAATGCAGCACAGATTTGGGGCCGCTGAGGGACTGTCCTTGGATGTTACTGAAATGGGCAGGTTTGTTATACTTGGATGAGTTGTTTGGCATTAGATATTCCCATCTTTGATTGTGACTGAAATGAGTTTTGCTCTGATGGCTCACACCAGGAAAACACACTTTCCTTGATTTGAGTACAATGTAGTATAATCATTCATCAACACACACTCAGACACGCGCACACACACACACACACACACACACACACACACACACACACACACACACACACACACACACACACACAGGATGTGGTGGACATTACCAATCATTATAATAGATGATACATTGTGATTGAATGTGGAATTTACTGGAATTTTAAATTATCAACAGGTGGCAAGGACACAACAAATGTATGTGTGACTGTTTGTGTGTCATATGTTATTTAAACCCACTCTAAAAACAACACAATAGATTAACATTTGACAGATAACTAACGCTTTTCTTCTCTTTATGTGCAGTATTCGTGGTGAACAGCAGCTCACTCTCAGAAGGATTATAGTCGGTGATTCTTAAACCAAACAGAAATTCTTGCAGTCTCTGTCACATGAATCATTGCTTTCCTTTTCTACTGCCTTCTACATTTGCCATTTACACCTTTCCAAGCCTTACTGTAAGCCTGACCAGTGGTAAATAGTATTTTGTGGCGTAACACTATCAAAAAAACAAATGGTGGAACAAATACCAGCCAGCAGCTGTGGCTCGAAAGTGAATTAGTAGATTGATGTGTTTGTTACTAGGTGTTAAATCAAAGTTATCCAAGTATAATAGTTTTTTTTTTACAAGATACTAGACTTGCGGCACAATTCCCTGCTGCTGTACTTTGTGTTTAGTTCTGTGAGAAAAAATCATTTTCTCCATCTGTACTCAGTGCTAACAATAGCTTATGGTCTCTGTGGTCTTCTGCCTTCACTCTGGCTTCAAACTGTTTTACAGCAATGCTGAATGTGAATAATAATAAATGGTAAGCGAATGATCTGGCAACTCTAAAAAAAAAATGAAATATACTCTTGATGCAATGTTATTTAAGATGTGAAATCCTCCAAATTGGACTGTAAGAATGTTTATGGCCCATTTTGAACATTCTGTACGTCATAAACAGTGTTGCTCCACATGCTGTTATCCATGCTGTTTACATAACAGTTTCTGAATCATTTCACAGCTTAACAATTATTAAAGACACAAGCAAAAAGAAAAAGAAAGAGAAAGAGTGGGAGACACAACAGAAAGCTGACAAAGAGAAAAGGAATGCAAAAAAGAGACAGAGACGGTGGGGGAAAGATGAAATGCAAATAAATCATCACCCACAAAACCCCTCTTTGCCAAAAGTGAGTGATGACAACATAGAGAAGTTACATAGAAACAAATGTAAGGAGACAGATCTAATTATTCTAAATGGGATATTAGGTACTGATCCATTCTCAGTGTATTTCCTACTGTAGGGTGTTGTCCGCACGGCAAGTTGGGAGAAACTGCTTGTATGTGAATGTACTGCTTTGGATGGGGGCAGCAGTATATACAAAAAAAAATCTATATGCTAGAATATTTGTACAGCTTTACTTTGTTGTCAGACAGGTCTTTTTGTTGTGAAACCAAATTTGCAATATTCGTTTACGCTCTCTTTAGAGCCACAAGGTTACTTTCATAAAACAGTAAGTTTGAACACAATAGCTTCTCTTCTACTGCCTCAATGGCTAAGTTTGTTTGTATTTGTGTGTGTTCTTTTTTTATGTTTTTAGCTGGCTAAACCACTTTTTCTGCGCCCCCCTGTTCACAGCAGTACATTGCTTATCCCCAGCAGCTAATACGACTTGCAGCTACTGGATAAGTACTTCATACCACCACTTAAACTAACACAACTGTATACATACATACTGTATGTGTCCCCTCTGCGTTAAAAGATTCGGAAAGTTTCAGGAAAAAAGATTCACTCACTTTTTGTCTTGATCCATTTATATAAAAACCTGTCTGAAAATTTGCTGATCAGATTTTAGCCACTTTATGATGTCATAACGATGTTTTGGCTTGTGTAAATCGCCAACCAAGGTAACCCCCGCCCACCTTATCACCTGAAACTCCTCATAGAGCATCATTGTGCTCTTTTTAACCAAATATCTCACAGAGGGGCGTGGGGAGTAGCTCCTTATTTTCATCTAAAGTAAAAGACACAGAATCAGCATTTTTGAAACAGGGCTGAAACAGAGGGGATTATGGGATGCTACAATGCATGATCTGTGTGGTGTTTCAGCCAAACACTTCAGAGACATGTTTGTATATTACCTGAGACCTATAATATATTGATGAAAAGCAGTATAATAGGGGACCTTTAAGTCGAGTTATAAAAAAGCACACATTTCGGAGAGAAAATAAACTTTTAGCAACTGCAGATCCAATCCCCCAACAAGCCAGACCCACCTGGATAAGAATCTGAGTGGACACATGGCCATAAAGACGTTACTCGCTCAGCCTGCAGTATAAGGAGTTGTCTTCCTGCTATTTAATCAGAGACGTTTTAGTGCTGCTAGTTAAGTAAAGGAGAGTTATGGGTGTGTAGTGAGGTGTTGCATGAGAACGGAAAAACATAGCCTTGCTGAACCCAGCATAGAGCAGAGCGGTGCGGATGAGAATGACAGGTTTGGGTCAAGCTTTACCTCTGGATCTCATTAGGCACTTTCACACCAAGTACTTTTCCCAGGAATAGTTCCCGGAACTTTTCCCCAGAACTTTTATTTCCTGGAACTATCTAGTAAATCGCGTTCACACCGGAATAAGTCCCTGAGGGAGCCGCTGACGTCACTTCTTCTTCTTCTTCTTCTTCTTCTTCTGCTTTGGGTTTACTGGCAGGCCGCAAACAACTTCACGGCGTATACTACCCGAAGTCCCCGGCCGGAAGTCCCCGGAGTTGGGGACTGGAACAGCTTCTACTGCTGGGAAGACTGCTTCTTCTTTTGTGTTGCCATAAGTTAGTCTCTCTCCGTTGGTGCGCTGGGCTAATGCTAATGCTAATAATGCTATTATTTTTTGCAAGCAAATAAAATGGCGGCTTCACAAAAACCTTTCAGAGTTTTACGGGGCGTGGTTTGCAATTCGCCCAGCCAATCAGAAATTGGAAACATTTTCTCCCTGCTCTCTAGCAGGGACTAAAAAGGGGTGAAAAGGTTTGCAAAAAAAAGTTCTAGTTCCAGATCTTTTTGGTGTGAATGCAAAATCCCAGGATCCATCGGAACTATTTCTGGGAAAGGTACTCCGGTATGAAAGTGCCTATTCTCTCTAAGCTACTGCTTCCATCCTGTTTCTATATTTGTATCTATTTTTCATCCGTCTGCTTCTTTACAGCTCGACTCTGAACAGCCCATACATGTAATTGCTGTTCACCTTAAGCCGGCTATGCCGACAAGTTTACGAGTGTACACAAGAAAACACACAGAGATTGATCACACTCTTGGAAAAATACCGACTGCAGTAAATATGTCAGGAATCGTAACGCAGCAACACGTCAGTAGTGTTCATCAGCAACTGGGTAAACAAACACACTGAACCAAGTGGAGTAAGTGCATAACAGGTGCCAGGGAAATACTAAGCAAGGCATTTATTTAGCATGAACGCCATTGTAGTGATGAAACATGCAAACAAAGTAGACATCTAATTTATGGGCTTAACTGCAAACAGACAAACACTCAAAAACAATCTAACTTTAAGACCTCCAAAGGTGTTGTATGATTGATAACCATTATTAAAATAAATAAGAAGAGTATTTGGCAGGTTCAGGAGTCATTGAGCATGTTGGGGTAAGAAAGTTTAAGGAAATTACAAAGTATAGGGGTTTGGTGCCGGTTAGGATGAAGATGAGTACAGTTAACGATTTATAAGATATTTCCTACCTCTGTATCCAAACGATTTTTTTTTTTAATACAGCAAATATGTTTCAGTTTTTACTTTGTTCGATTGAACAGATTTTGGGTTAAAATACTAAATCGTATTTTCTTTCTCCCATTTCCTAGGTCCTAAATGTGGAATTTCAATGATTTTCCTTAACCTGTTAAGCCCCAAGCCTGTTTTTTAGGTCTCAGGCTCGAAAATGACCTTCCCAGAACAAATGACTATATCTCCACTTCTAAAAGGGTTAAATTAATAATATTTTTTCTCAAAGCAATGATAAACCTGTGAGTTGGATGTAGAAGAGTCAGAATCAATATAGATGTTTTTAATTTTAAAGTAAATTCAGATTGAACATAGTAAAAAAAATGTAAATGATAGTGTCCGTCCAAAAATAAACCATTACTTATAGTGAAAACCACCCTTGAATGATGGGATAGTAGACTAAAAGCTTTAGGAATCCAAACTATAACATATGTGACCCGCTCTATCGAAATCAGTCGGAAGTCGCAACGGCTCATTTCAAAATAAACGTGGATTTGCATAAAAAACTATTTTTTCGGGGTTTGGGTGTTTTGTTTGATTTTAAACAAACAAAGTCTTGGCTTTCAGAATATGAAACTTTTATTTCCAAACTCATACGATAAATACATTCTTTAAGCTTGTAAAGGGAAGATGACAGGCAATCTGCTCTTCCGCAGCGCCGCTCCCCCTCCCTCCGGCTGATATTATGAATGTAAGCGTAGAGTAATCATAAATAACACGGCAGGGTCCGTTACAGTTTGTTTTCATCTGATTTCAATTCAAACAAAGTCTTGGCTTTCAGAATATTAAACTTGTTTCGGCAAATTCAGATGATAAATACAACTTTGAAGCTTGTAACGGCATAATTACAAGCGGAGAACGGAGTAACTTAACGTCACAGCAGGCATGACAACAGCCGGTGTTTCTCGTGAGGGTTTCCCCCGGGAAACAAACGCAATACACACAAACGCAAAATTACACAAACACACATACACGTATACACACACACACACACTCGCGAGCTTCTCCCAGACCAGCAATCCAAACGAAAATATCTTCCCTCCGTAGTATTTTGATCATTTGCTCCGCTAATAATCAATCAGATCGATGGATTCCAGAGAAGAGAAAACTTTGAAGGCCTTTTTCTCAAAATGATGACTCGGTGACAGTCATTATATAATGTGACATATTTCGCTTAATATTTGGAGTACAAAAACAATCCTGATATCATTAGAAAGCTAGGAATATCCTCTTTCCAGCAGTGTATACAACTCAAAATGTGTCTTCGGGTCAATGCGACTGATTTCGATAGAGCAGGTCACATATGTTCTCGTCCTTCCCATGCTTTTTGTTATGGCCAAGAGCCAAGCCATGACAGATGTTCTTGTTGACCCTCAGAGAAGGAGAACATGTCGTGTCTTTCAGGCATGTCCTTTCCTAACAAAAATTACAGGAAACATAAAACATATTATTGCAGAACAAGTGTGTTATTTATGAAAGCGGTGTGTTTGCGTGTTTAGGGGCTGTAGATATAATTATTTTGTAATTGTAATTTTTTTTTTTTTATTTCAACAGTGAGCTACAAAGACAATCAGATTATGAATGAACAGTATGAAGTTCATCAACATTGAAATATATGTTATTATCAAAATAATATTTAACTGTTATCAAAATGTAGTGCAACTGTAGAAGCTTGCTCTGTTGTCTCACTGAAAGAATAACTTTTACCACGTTTTTTACAGACAATATTGAGAGATAAATAGTTAGGAGTTCTCACTGTGTTAAATATCTTTGCCTTCAATACATTAAATTAGAAAGCTGACAAAATCATATTGCTTGTTAACATCTAAATGTAACTTTTAGCATGGAAAAACCCCTCAACTTCACTGATGTGTAGGTGATCTAGTATTGTTTAATGGAATGTATATCAGTGTATTAAAGTCAATACTTCATTCATTTAAACCAATATCTTTCTTGATTCTTTGTACAGTATGAAAAA
>NW_011336222.1:10286-19023 GCF_000735185.1 Notothenia coriiceps
CCCGTGTGTCTCTGTTGATTCCTCTCACTCACCAGAACAGACAGAAATATATACTTCAATAAACAATTAAATAAGGACTGAGAGAGATGTATTTAGTAATCAGGGAAAATAAAGAGCGGCACATAAAATCTATTTTTTGAATTGATACCTTTTCACCTGCCCCCACCTTGTCAATGAAGATGCTGTGGCCCTCTCTATTAATCTCCCTCCCTTCATCTCTTCTCACCCTCCTCTCCTCTCTCATCCCACTCTCCCCTCCTCTTTCTCTCAGAGTCACGGCTCATTGGAAGACAAACATCCTGACCCTCCACACACCCCCACCACTCCCCCAGGCCCATCTATAAACTATGCCTCCCTCTATTCCTCCCTCTTATCCCCTCATCCCTTTCTGCCTCCCTCCCAGCTTAGCTTGTAACCGTATCCTACCTGCAGCGTATCCTTTACATGCATTCATCAACGTCAGCCATTTGGACAAGCTCTTAGAAGGGCAAGAAAAAACAAAACACAACATCAAATTAGGGAGAATTTTCGCGTGGTTGCTGGTGTGATGTGAAAAGGAGGTGTCCTGGAGAGAAGGCATGCGTGGAATCAGCAGTATGGCCCCTTGCTGAGCCTGAGAATCACTGAATATCCCGGTGACTGAGGATCCATAAACTGATTTGGGATTATATTGCAGGTTGTGACACTGGAGCACATCATGTTGTGCAGTAAAGTCTTGATGTGGATACAGCGTCTTATTTGTTCTTATTTGCAAAAAATGATATAAATACAAATTGACCCACAGATTGTCCCCAGATTTCAGCTGAACGAGAAGACGCCTAGGAACCAGAACCAGAAGGTTTCAGAGCTCAAAAGTTTGTAAACAGTTTCTGGCAGCATGTGCTAAAATGTTAGGTTTAGGAAGGACCAGAATTCTCAACCTCTCCTTACGCCCTAAAGAAAGGGAGTCGCACCCTGATTGGTCAAGAGGACAAATGCATCAAGCTGCTCTCAATTCTTAATTAGGAGTCAACAGGAGAAGTGTATCCTCAAACATTCAGCTAACATGAATCGGGAATAAGAGAAATTACTACCAAAACACGAGGGACTGCTACAGCTGATAGAAATGCCTGGAGATGACGCCGAGCAAGGAAAGCTGTTGGTAAGTCAAAGCTAACTGCTATGGTGTGAACTCAATACTACTAGCAAATTATTTAACATTTAACCAATGAGTCAACCAAATCATGCACACAGATAAAATGGGAGAACAACTTTTGAGAGTAGTCAATACAACACAATGACGTTTAAAGAGTAGGTAAATACTTTTTTATGTTTGAATATTCTGCATTAGTTTGGGTTTGAGGTTGATTAAGGTTACTGTTGGCAGACATATGACCCATTAGCTCTTTCAGAGGTGTGACGCCGCCACCAGCCAACCACCATGTCTCTGCTTCCTGAGTCAGTTCCACATTTAGGAAGTTGGGCAAACCACCAGGAGGGATCCTCCATGCTGGCTGGTGGGCAGCTTTTCGCTTTGTAGAGAAATGACAATCAAACTGAAGGAGATATCGCAGAGGAAATACTCCCCTTTTAGGGAATAAAATTGTCTGTATTTGAGTGCTGTGGTTTTGCTTCGGTACTGAGTTTGATTGTTGAAATTGCCGCTGGGGGAATGGTAAGAATCAGACGAATATTAAGTAGACTAGGGTGAAAAAGTAAATAGGGTAAATGTTTTTGTCTGGAAGGAAGTAGTTATCCTGTCTGTATTGTTTTCTCCGCAGTGAGAATAGGCTGACACAATATCTCTATTCATTCATGTTGGATTTTGACTAAAGTACACCTAATGCTTATTTACAACTTAACCAACAAATATAAAAATAAGCCCGTTACAAATATTTTGCGCATTCGTTGACTGACAACTTTGTGTTTTTGAGAAAACATTTTTAAAGAAGCATGTACAAAGAGTGTTTTGTTTGACAGCAACTGATTTATGTATCAAAAATGTTGTTTGTTTAAAGCAACCATTGTCGAGCTGTTCTTTAATGACTCACACAGGATCCAAAGTCTCGGAGTGGTGTTTTGTTTTCCTTGGTGTCTTTCTCTGGCTGAACTGCAACTGTTTGAAGTCAAAGCCCTTCATTGATGAGCACAGTGTGTTGCAGAGCAAAGAGAAGCCCTCTGGAGTGTCGTGTCGCGCTTTCTTCTTTTGTCTTGTTTCATGTTCATATGTTCATATGAGCTACAGAACGTCTGAGTCACTGAATGAAGCCAGTGTGGAAGTTGTGGGAATGTCTTTGAGGTCATGTGGAACAATGAGGGGTTAGGAGAAATAACTTTGTGGGACAAGAGGGTGTGTCTTGGGTTTTGGATGTGCTTGCTTGAGTTCTCCCTGCATATATCCTGAGGATGGTTCAAGCCAACATCTAAAGCAACAACATTTTGTATAGAATTTCCAGGCAATTTGCACCATAACGTTTGGCAGAATGTTCAGGGTTGACCAATAGTAAGCTTTCTAATGAGCTGGATATTACATAATGGGTGGAACTACTGAGCCTATTGTACCGCTAGCAACCAATCAACTCCTTAGCTAGGAAGCTTTTTTCCCGGCCTTCTTTAACTACACTTTTTTGTATGAGATGATTCATAATCCAAAGAACAAAATGCTAGTGGAGAGTCAAGTGTACAGTGCAGAGAAAATACAAAGAAGCTTGAGGATCTATTGGCATTCATTGCTCATGGCTGCCTAGGAATTTAGCAGTTAGCTACCGCTATGTTTCCAGGGTCCTCATTGTAAAAAATGTGTGAGGGCTATTTTTGCAGATAGAATTGAAAAAAAAAGCCTATAGACTGTGAATAAATATATACTGACCTAGAAAAATGTAGAGAGAAGGTGTTTGAAAAGGTCTTCTTAATGTCTTATATTAAGAGGTTACACATGGAGGAATTTTACTGTTCCAATTTACTTTCTGGCTTTGTTGAGGCCTTCAAGATATCAAAAGGGTGGATAAGCTTTATAGTCGTATTTGAATTGGATTATTCTTTTGCATTTTCTTTTTTGTACTAAATGCAGACACCACTGTTGTTATTTCAAAATTGTATTGAACATCGGTAATCTTTTGAGGAATGTCCCCACTACATTAAATAGGGGTCAGTATGCATGTTAGCGTGTATCATGTTAGGCCCCTGTTCAAACGTATGAACTATAAGTCCTTCAAAATGATGGCTGTTTCTTTGGTTTTAAGATCTCATTGAAACGGGTTCAATGCAAAGATGGTACCAACATTTGTATCTTTTATTTTAATATTATGTGCATGCCTTTTATTCCAGTGTTTTATTTCTGTTGTGTTTCAAAATAATTCTGAAGATTCAATATTATTTAAGAAATGTTCCAAAAAGGAAAAAAGTGTAAAACTGACCATAAAGACATACTGACAGACACTCGCGTGAGGCAGTCGCAATTTTTACAGGCTCCCACTACCTGTTAGCATCTGGCATCTGTTAGCATCTAGCTCTCCTGCTTACAAATATTTAGCCATCCCTGCTTATACAAGTAGTAGTTTTAGTTGTCTGCGGTCTACGGAGGCCTACTCCCACCTGTCGAGTACGGCTGTGCTGAGGTGGTTTTCCCCCGGAGACGTCGCAAAAAGACCGAGCGGCTCCACCTGTTGCTGCCTGCGATCTGCGATCTACGGAGGCCTTCTCCCACCTGTAGAGTACGGCTGTACTGAGTACCCCGGAGTCGTCGTGGAGAGACGGAGTGGCCCCACGCTTCGGGCTTGGCCTGCTTCCACCGGGCGTGTGCTGCTGTGCGGTGCAGGATTTTACCACGGCTGGCGCCTGCTTTCCACCTGTCCTGGTTCTGCTGTTGCAGAGGCCTGCTTTCACCCCGGGGATACCACGAAGGGATCGGAGCCCTTCCACGCTGCTGCTTTCGCCTGTCCTTTGCTGCTGTGCTGATTTGCCCCAGGAACATCGCGGATACTGTGTGCTGGTCTGGGAAAATGGCCCATATCGGGATTCTGCTGTGCCTGTTAACTGTTTTGGACTATGAGAAGATCTCTAGTCATTCTGAGAAGTCTACTGGATTCAGGTCTGTTCTGCCACCCGCAGTGGGCATCCCCTGCAAAGGTTCGGATGTGTTGCACAAACAATTACCGGTTTCCTTGTCACAGACAATCTGCTCGACAAAATATGTTTGTCTTTTTTGTTTTCCTGCGATGATGGTTCTTCAGGATTGCTTCTTAAGCTCAAATCACACTCTCGCAGACTTTTCCGGTGTTTCTAAAGAAAATGACAATGTATGTATGTGTGTCGATTAAGAGGAAAAGATGCCTGGTTTTTTAAATGAAATGAAATGAAATAGTAAAACTAGTAAATCACCAACATGTACATACATCTTAATCTGGCTAAAATAATGAATTGAATATAATGTTGTGGTTCCCCCAGCAACAGCAGCACTTAGATCAACAGCAAGACAAACAACGCCCGGCCCCCATGCGCAATCTATCAAACATGGCTGACTTTGTGAGTGGGAGGCCGGTGTGGGGTCATGACCTTGCACTATCTTTGGACTCCTGCACTGGTGAGTCCTAAAGACACTCGCCCAGTTGCTGGCATAAGGAAAGGGGTTGGTGTCTCCATGGGTTATGGGGTGGGGGAATGATTGTATATCACCCCCTGTCAGAATGAGAAGTGACCGAGACTGTAGGAAATTAGCCAGATTGGTTAGAAAGTATAAGGGTAAGAGGAAAACAAAAAACTAACCACACACAAAACCAACCTACAATAGAAATGAAAATAGTTTTAAAACCTCAACAATAATATTTATCACCCAAATTGACATTGTTTCCAGCAGGATGAGTAAGAGCCTGAGTAACAATTAGAGAATGTGTTATTGACTCTGTTGTGTGTTTGTCAGCTACTGCTGGCATCCAAGATTTCTGGAAAATGGTGATACTATCTGATCACATCCCAGACTGTGACACATTTTAAAATAAATGTAAAAAGCCTGTTTAAAAGACCATCAAATGCGTAGCCATACTGTAAATAACCTGAAGCAGGGTGTGTTATATGTTTTTCCTCTAAGTTTTGTATGTAACTTGATGTGTGCCTGCATATATACATTATAGTTTTTCCTGCTTCAACGTTGAACGTGTTTTTGTAGCTGTCATTACATTTGCCCAGGGACTCAAATTGAAAATGTGTGGAATGTTTATTTGTGTGCACTGCCTATAACTTTAAACTGCAAGTACATTCATTAATTAACAACACTTGTTGATTTAAACAAGGCCCAAGCAGCCGTTGAGTAACTCCCTTGCATACACCCAGTACATGCTTCAGTGATGATTTGGAGAACTCCCCTATAACTGATGGAGAGGAGGGGGGAGTATAGACTGGAGGGGGGGTGGAAGTATGCTTGGGCTCTTCAGCCTGTTTGTTTCCGTTCAGTGTTGAAAGAATCTCCTTTCATCTCCACTCATATACTGGTGTCTGTCGTCACACAGAGGGAAGCTAGCACAGCTTTATCTTGCAGAGATTTACAGAGAATTATGAGCAGACCCAGTGTTCCCAAGTGTTTAAGTGGCCAGACCGATAACGCCCTCAGAGATCTCTGTCTGCCACGAGATGTGCGGAGACCCGTGTACAGCAACTCATGTCAGAGATGAGATTGTTGAATAACTCCATGTTGTGCAGCACGTCAGATTTTAGATTAAACCGAACAAACAAGTGATTTACTCAACATATTAAGTGTTAATTTTGATCTTCAACTACTTACTCCTCTTCTGATATTTAAAAATGCAATCTTAAATATAACTTTCTAACCTCCGCATGTGAACCAGTTGTAACAGCCAAAGAATTATGATAATATATCTTAATAAACAACTCTGTTGAATACTCTTTCCTGGTTGAGTAGTGACTGCATCCTGCTATTAATAAGCACAAGACTAGTTTGCAGAATGCCTTAATTATTTTAGACCATTTGCCTTTGTAATAATTCAATGAAGTCCAATGGTTTTAAAGGAAATAAGTTTCATATCTGTTTGTATATTTTAAAAGTGCAACAAATGAGCTTTTACTGTAAACTAAATTAGATTTGTATGTGTTGTCATTCGCTGTCCAGGGTGCTGAATGATGTTCAAATAGGTCTTTCTGTATATACCTGATATTTGTGCCAATATCACTGACATTGTTATGAATGTCATTGGTTGCTTTAAAAGCATACTATTTGGTGTCCTTGAACCATAATGTTTTCATAATGAAACTTGTTATCATTGGCTGATAATGACACGCTGCTTCTACTGCTCAGCTCTCTTGCCGTTCAAACTATTATACTTAAGCAAATGGACTCATCTTCTACCTGATGCTCCTGCAGCTCTACATTTTGATTAAAGAGGGATGTATACCATCAAATTAGTCATTGAAATAGGAATGCATAAATGGTCCTATATGGTTTGTTTTCATAGTTCCTTAAGGCTGGATGTGTGCATATCTCACGGCTCCTTAGTCAGCCTGCTGAGCCCTACAGTTCATACATAATTGAAAGCATTGTTCTAGGAGCTTCTTCTTATCAGTTGAAGTTAGGCTGCTGCAGGTCATGCTCCAGCTCCAGAGAAATGTACACTATGTGCAGTCACCATGAAAGCTTTGCACATAGTTCACCACGTGGATGGTGGAGAATCTGCTCCCAGGTGGAGATGAGATCTGTACGTGTGCTTGTGTCTGACAGCTGTGTTTGTGTTTTGGAATGTATTAATGCATCAGTGATTTCAAATGTTTGTGTACCAGCATTGGGATAGAAAGCAAAGCTGTTGGGTTGTGAGGCTCGGATAAACATGGTAAGATGTCAGCATCTGCACCAATGTGTGCTACATCTTCCTAAGTCTGTCCAAACTCTATTTATGTTTCCTTGTGCCATTTAACATTGTTAGTGTTGTTATCTCAGCTTCAGTGTTATAATGCATCAGTGAATTCCAATGTGTAATGAAACTTGGAAGAGGGGTGTAGCAAATTGTCCAAGGAAGCATCCACTACATTTTGGAGTGGATTGTAATCAAGGGGCATTGCTAGCTTTGCCAACATTGCTAGAAACCCATTTGGCCATATTACTTTTGCTAGATTGTATTATTAAAAAAAAAGATAAAATGTTCCTGTTTACATTTGTTCTCTGTTACTTCATACAACCCTGTGAATGCATTGTCAAGGGAAACATATTAAACAAGAAATACATTTTGTTTGAGAAATGTCATTCAGTTCCAGTCTTTCTCAATTGTCAAAGAGTACTTTAGTCCTTTCGATTGTCAAATCAAGACCGGATGCTTCCCCAAATGGTATCTCAGAGGACCCTCGTCTATCCCTTCTTACTGCAGACACAGAGAGAGGAACACAGGGTTGGGGGAGCCACATGGCTTGCCTTTGATATCTCCTGTCTTGATGCGGCCAGCGAGACAGCCTGAAGACCCGGCCCCACGGGAACGCATACGGCCGTTTGCGTTACTGTTTAGTGTCATATAGACCGTTCTGCCACACTAGGACGACCGAATATGACAGTAAACAACTGCGGTAATGATAACGGGTCCCAAGGTGGATAGCCTAGATGAACGCTCTGGGGGGTCCAACGGCTCCGTGTGTAGGACTGTCACTACCCGATCCGTTCATCTTATTATACATCCATGATCCGTCCCCCTACCCGATCTGTACTGCACATGTGCGAGATGGTCCGCCATATTGGACAACTCCGGACAGCAAACCAGGAAGGACACTTGACACAGTGGCTTTTGGCAAAGCTCAAAAATAAAACGAGAGAGAGATGAGTTATTACAACGTGACTTCACTATTATTTAACAACTCTTTTTCTGGGATTCTTTTATTTGGGGGAGCCACATGGATTTAACTTCTGTTAGACTTAACATTTTAACTTCTGTTAGACAGCCATATGCCATATATCTTTGCATACATTCACAGTAAATATTTATTCAGTATGATAGCTGTCTGACAGAAGTTAAATTAATTTCTGACTTATTCTGACAATGTACTTAACCCCGAATAAAATAACCCAATAAAAAGAGTTGTTAAATAATAGTGAAGTCAAGTTGTAATAACAATAACTCATCTCTCTCGAGTTTTCTTTTTGTGCTTTGCCAAAAGCCACTGTGTCAAGTGTCCTACTTTGGTTGCCGTATGTAGTTGTCAAATATGGCGGACCATCTCGCACATGCGCACTGCAGATAGGGCAGGGATGCAGATCGGGTGGTGATACTGGTCTTCTCCAAAATTACCTACCCCACCTTTAAGTAGGGCTGGGCGATATATCGAGTTTACACGATACATCGTGGATTGCACTACATGCGATGTCGTAAATGACCACATCGTGAACATCGAGTATTATGTTGTCAAATCAATTTCCCGCCGCTGCCAAAATGAGCTTTCCTTTCTCCCTCATAGACA
Source organism: Notothenia coriiceps (assembly GCF_000735185.1). Classification (NCBI taxonomy): domain Eukaryota; kingdom Metazoa; phylum Chordata; class Actinopteri; order Perciformes; family Nototheniidae; genus Notothenia; species Notothenia coriiceps. Next base: position 18,711 of record NW_011336222.1, read on the forward strand.
CAGTCACACACGCAGGCACACAAGCAGGCCCCGTCTAACTTGCACACAAACATTACACACATGCACAGTGACAGAGAGCAGGGCTCGACATTATAAATGGCCCGCTGGCTCGGAAGCACTATTTAGACACCCCGGGCCAGCATAACGTACTTTCCACTTGCCCGCTCGGGCCACTAAAAATATTGCTTAAAAAAAATAAAATGTTCCTGCGGTATAGGTATTTTGACAAGCAATTTTGTTAAATTGTTTCGTTTATTAACGCTACAACATAGCATTTCGTGAGGCGGTTGTCGTTGTTGGGTGAAAAGCAAAC
>NW_011336222.1:19053-37853 GCF_000735185.1 Notothenia coriiceps
TTAGATCTGGAGACTGGCCTAGCGCCAATCCAGGACCTTGAAAATGCTTCTTACGAGCCACTCCTTCGTTGCCCGGCGGTGTGTTTGGGATCATTGTCATGCTTGAACAGACCCAGCCCACGTTTCATCTTCATGCCTTCGCTGATGCAGGAGGATGTCACTCAAATCTCCCGATCCTGGCCCATTCATTTCTCTTCCTTTACAGACGCGACAGCCATTGCCTGGTCCTTTGCGAAAAACAGCCCCAAAGCATCGCATGGTTTCTCAACCCCATGTTTCACAGTAGGTAACTGGGTGTTCTTCTTCTCCTCCAAACATGTTAGTTGAGTTTTTACAAAGCTTCATTTTGGTTTCCATCTGACCATTAAGACATGGTCTCCCAATCCTCTTCTGGATCATCCTAGAATGCCCTCGTTAGCAAACTTCAGACGGGTCCTGGACATGCACTGGCTTAAGCAGTGGGAGACCGTCTGGCACTGCCACGATTTGAGGTCCCTGGCGGCGTAGTGGTGTTCATTGATGGTAGCTTTGTTACTTTGTCCCAGCTCTCTGCCAGGTACATGTATCGACTAGGCCCGTCCCACGCAGTGGCTTCTGGGATTTTTGCTCACGGCGTTTCTTGTGCTCTTTTGACCCCCCGCGGGCGAGATCTGCGTGGAGCCCAGATCCAGAGGCGCGAGATTCTCAGTCGCGGTCTTGTCTCGGCGTCTTGCATTTCTAATAATCCTGCCTCCCCACAGGCTTGACTCTCCCACACCCAAGCATCAACGCGCTACATGTGGCAGACTTCAGTCTTCCCGCCTGGGTGCGGGTCATCCATTCTTGTCTTCTGGTGTCCGGTTGGACAGCTCTTCTGTCCTCGCGCGCCATCAGTGGCAGGTTTGCGAGGTGTGAACTGTTGAGCGGTCTGTCTTGCCACCGTTCTTTTATACCCGATACCGAGTTCAACCAGCTCGGCCACCTTCCACTCCAGCTTAACCCAAGTGGAGGACAGAGGAGGCTTCTTCTCAAGAAGACCGCGCTCTCCCAGGTCCTGTGGAGCCTAAATCCATTGTTTGCTTTGCCTCGAAACACTTCCTATTTTACGGACCCCGGAGGATCCTGCCATTCAATCTCATTAAAACGTCAGACCCTGTGATTTCTCTGCGATTTTTATTTTTTTTTCTCATTTTGTCTCTCCATCATTGCAGCGTTGCTTACCCTCGGCCTCAGCCCAATTCCATCGAGCCTCTCTCATCCCCTTTTAGTGAGAACACTTGCCAATTGTGGCTGCTCATACTTTTTTGCCCCTTCACTGTACGTTATACTATGGTATACTGATTTACCACTCAACCTACACTAGCCTTCCTCCCACGGCAGCAACCCAACAAAAAACTATACGCGTCAGCTACCTCTTTACAAACACTATAGTAACTAATATGCATTCACTATGACCAATAGTCATTGATATGTACTACGGATGTGTCGCGTCGTCGGTCGAGCTGCCGCTCCGCCCGCCGCGCGTTGTCCGTCCCGCGACCGCCGCATCACGCGGCGGCGCCGAGCCGCGCCGTCTATCAGCTCGCCGCCCGTGCTCCCGAGACTGCGCTCCGCCGGCGCGCGCGCCTCGCCCAAATAACTAGTCTCAGCCCCCTCCTTCTTCTAAACGCCTACTCAAAATAGGTTCATAGGGCTACTATAGCTAATAAAGGAACTACAGAAAAAAAAAGTATACAGGTGAAAATACTACGAAACTACAAACTTATATAGCACACTATACCAACTCTTACAGTATACTATAGAAATCAGCTAATGTAAGTTCAATTTCGTACGAGGTGCAGACAAGTAGCTACGCAGTTTTCGACGCAGATAGCAGGCCCACTCAAAATATATATGTTTTATATAAAATTAATTAATATAAATATATATATAACTATATATTCAGCTGTACACTTACGAATATACGATGTTTTTTTATGGACACTCTTTACAGGCATTCAATCTTGTCCAACTGATATTGCTGGCTGTCATTCCGTCCTCGGCCTCTGGTAGCTCTCCAGGCATCTAATCAATACCGCTGGGCAACACTCCGGTTTCTGCCTGGCAGCTGTCAATCAAAGTCCAGTGGCTCCGCCCAAAGTGTCAGAAACTTTTCACGTGCGCGCAGATAGACTCCGTGAGCGAGTGAGGCTGACACTCCCGCGAGCGAGCAAGAGGGCTGTCTCTGCTCGCGGGGTTTAATTTGCGCGCGAGGGTCAATTCATGCGCGTGTAAAAGCACATTTTCCGCTCGTGAGTAGCTTGTTTTGCGCACTAGAATATTGACCCAAATCTGACTCCATATCAATGGTTGGACCTAAACGGAGCTGTCTCGTGTGGACCATGGTGTGGACAGACACTATCCGGTGTATATTGTGTGTGGACGGAAGCTTTTTTGCGATTGCGTTAATCCTATGCGTTTTTGCCGTATGCCTCCTCGTGGGGCCGGGGCCTAAGACAGAGACAGTACAGACAGAGAAATCCACATCTCTGTGGCCTGGGTTGCTTTAAATCTCTAAATCTACATCAGGCTCAGATAAACAGATGCATACACACTCTGTACTGTACATACACGGATACATTAAAACCCCCACAAGAATCACAATATCACAGAACTCATACAAACCATTCAAAAAGACTCTCAACCACATGCAGCTGAAAAAATGAAAATAAATGTTTGTAGTTAGATAAATCAAAACTGGCTTTCAGATTTGAGCAGATGGGAAAGTTGAAAATTGAATGCGGGAAACTAATAATCACTTTTATAGTTTTATTGGTTGAATACCTATGTCCACTGCTCTGTTAATATGTAATCTATTACTATATCCCACTTGTAATGTGAAGACATATTTGGCATGTTGCAGAACATTAAGCAAAGCTATTTCTTTAACTATAGTGTAAACATAATTCAGAGACATCCATCCATCCATCCATCTTCTCCCGCTTATCCGTGGTCGGGTCGCGGAGGTAGCAGTTCCAGCAGAGAGCCCCAAACTTTCTTTTCCCTGGCCACATCAACCAGCTCTGACTGGGGGATCCCAAGGCGCTCCCAGGCCAGCGAAGAGATATAATCCCTCCATCTGGTTCTAGGTCTACCCCTTGGTCTCTTCCCAGCTGGACGTGCCTGGAACACCTCCCTAGGGAGGCGCCCAAGTGGCATCCTAACTAGGTGCCCGAACCACCTCAACTGGCTCCTTTCGACGCGAAGGAGGAGCGGCTCAACTCCGAGTCCCTCCCTGATGACCGAACTTCTCACCTTATCCCTAAGGGAGACACCAGCCACCCTGCGGAGAAAACCCATCTCGGCCGCTTGTACCCGCGATTCAGAGACAATGGATTCTTAATGTTTAGACTTGACGGGAGTTACTGTTCCAACGGGACCATTAAATAACCCTTTATTGTGGGGACCTGCCAAAAGAGGACAAGTCACCCCACCCATTTTAAATCCCATCAAACACTCTAACAGCTGAACAGTGGCATAGACAGATTTTCTTCCTTTGATATTTTATGACACCAAGCTTTGCCTGGAATGTACATATGGAACAGTTGAATTTCCATGAATGTGAAAGTTGTTAGACATACTGTATATCACAATTCTCTGCTTTAGACTAGCCATACCTACAGGGGCCTTTGGCCATGAAACAAAAATGTCAACACTTGGCCAGTTCTACAGAGAAGCTGTCGTTTATGTAGGCTTAATATTGGATTGATCTGAAAAACAATGCCGTGTTCCAATGCCAGCCAGCCATCCGAGCCCAGATTGAATGTTTTTTTTTCTCTTTTCTGTTAAATTGCAAGCAGGTGTTTGTCCCGGCTTTTCTCTGCTCCGCCTACCCCCATAACAACTCCATGCACCCCCCAACTTGTGCGTGTAAAAGAGTAACATTAGCTGAAAATGTAGCAAAACCTCCCTGGTTTAAACTAATTTTCAAAACCACAGGTATCATTAACATGCTGACCTGAGCATGGACAAGCAGGAAATCAGATTAGGAACAATCTGGTTCTGTGTCAATACCTCAGCACTTACTCTTAAATATTCACATGAATATCATCACAGACATATTATTTCTTTACTACGCAGAGCAGAGGAGGAGTTATGAGCAGTTTAATGTGGAATTTGACGGCCAGTCAGACTGGGATCCAGTTCATTTCTGCAGCAAGTGAGGGAAGCATTTCAGAGAGTTTATTTTGAAACACTAAGTGAGAAAGAGGAACAAATAGGTTTTAGTTTTCACGATCACTAGACTGCATAAAATGGATTATGAGTGAATTAGACAAACCATCTTCATGTCTTTTAAGCATGAATATATTAAGTGAATTACTGATTATAGACAACTAAAACCATTTTGGGGTAAAGATTCGTAGCAATTCAATTTAACTTTTGTAACAGTTGCTATTAAAACATGAGGTATTGCTAAAATACATTTTAACAGCAGCACAAGAGAAGTAAGCAAAATGTCTCAGAATGAAATATATTTTATTTGGAATATTACTTTATTTTACACGGTAATCAAATGAGGTTAAATTGTTAACATAGGTTCAGGAGCATGGCCACGCCTAAAACTCCGCCTCGAACCACGGCGACCCCTATTTATATCCGGCAAAACTTCCGGCCACCGCTTGTCTCCATCCTTTCAAGGACTGACAGCCAGACCGTAATTCACGCCGCGCGTCGTCACGGTTCAAACAAGCTAAACGCTAACACGAGAACATTCAACTCACCATGGATCCCGAACTGCTGATCAACTCACTGGAGTCAGATGAAGATCTCTTCGACATCGGCTACCCGCCATCCACGTTTCAGCAGTTGGATCTAAGCCAAGCATCCGAACGGAGCCGCGTGCGCTCGGCAATCACGCTTCTGCCCATTCACTTTGAATGGGGTGACATCACGATTAGCCAAACTGCATTGTGGGAGCAAAGCGTAGCTTCTCTCGCGGTGCTTGCTGCAAAAGTAGAGCAATGTTCTACTTTTGACGGAGGCGTCGAATCATATGCCACTACAAGCTCTAGCCAATCAAACCGCGTGCTTGTGTGTCTGGGGCGGGAGATTCATGTGATTGGTTGTTGGTCGAGTTTCAGCCCCCCCCCGCCGGCAAGCGACAATGCACGCCGCCATGTGTAGGGGCCGTCAGTGTCCCACACACCAGGCGCCACCGCTCCCACTCAAGCTCCCCCAACGAGACACCTCTAACTCCAGAAAGATCCCAGGCTTCGTCTACTCCGCCAGCGAAGGCAAACAACCGGGGCCACAACAGGCAGAGCCAGCTCCAATCTCCCCACCAACGGCAGCCTGCCTCATTAGCAGCCCCCGGCCACTCGCAGCGGCGCCTCTCGGACGGAGCCGCGCTCCGAAACGGAGCCCGAACTCAGGAGGTGGACAGCTATTCAACTTCAACGTTTCCTGAAAGAAAACGGTATCCACTTTCACCGAAATTACAACAAGGCTAGACTGTTCAACCTCTACAAAGCCCACAGCAGCAAGACGGCAAGAACAACGAGACACACAGCTCTTCCTGCTCCAGAGCCAACCACCGCGCGGCGCGCGCCACGGGTCGTGATGTCACAGGCCTCCGTCCTCCTCCACGGACACAGCCCGACTCACCAGCACGCCCTGGTGGGGACCAGGTCGTATTGCCCTCTGTGCCTGCTCTCTCTGTGTCTGACATGTCGCAGCTCATGTCAACCTTTCTCTCATCCCTGTGCTCACAGGCTTCACGAAATTCCCTCGCACATACACCCCTTCATCCCTCCATCCCTTTTCTTCTTCTCTACCTTCAGCAGTCCACAGCAACCCAGCTTCTGCTCACCTTCCTCCTTTAGCAGCTAACCCCGTAGCAACAATGCCTCACCCAGTAACCCAAGGGGCCATGCTACATCCTAACCCATTAGCCGACTCTTACTCAGTACCTTCTTTCCCAACTGGTCTATCCTTTCCCCCTCCCCCATCCCTACCCCATCCATTCACCAACACCAAAATGTTTTTCCTCCCTTTGCAACCAGCTACACTCTAGCCACAGCAACGCCACCCATCCAGCCAGCCTCCTCAGTCTATCGCCCTTCCACCGTGTCCCCCGTCTTGCGCCAGCAGATTCTCCTAGTTAACTACGTAGACTTGGCTCAGCTACTACAGCCATCAATCATCGACACTAGCCAGCCCAGGCAAATGCAGACCAACTTCCGTTTAGTCCAGCTGCGAAATCCATCACCTCTGAGGTCTAAGGACTTAACCCCCGCAGAGTTTGCCCTAGCTTTTTCCCTTTACCACGACGTCATCTGCTCAGTCTATCCCACACGCAGAACCAAGTTAGACGAGTACTTCCTCATAGAGCTCGACATGGCCTTACGCTTTGGAGGCTCAGGTTTTTACACATACCACGTCCACTTCGCTAGCCAAGCCGCCGGCCGCATCAAGCAGTTCAACCAGGGAACATACTGGGGCGCTCTGGACTCCAAGCTTTACTGCCGCATCTTCGCAGCACGCGCATCCCTCTCTTGCCAATTATGCAGAGCTCAGTCAGCGCCCCACCACCCGAGCCACCCCGCTCACTTCCATCATCCCTAGGCCCGCAAACGAACATTCACCAGCCAACGCCCCCGTTTCAAAGGGTGTTGACAGACGCGGAAGGCCAATCCTCTACCAGGAAGGCAGGACGGTGTGCATCAATGACCTAGGCTGCTCTCTTTCTAGCTGCCGTCTCATGCACATATGCTCTTTCTGCGGCGGTGCTCATGCCAGGAGCACCTGCCCTCACAACCCAACTACACCAGCAGATTGACTAGCACGGCACCTCAGCACACCCGTCAAGATAAGCAACTTGGCTACCGCCTCAGTGAATCATCCAGATAGTTTGTTTACTTTCTCACCAATGGCTTCACCCATGGTTTCCACCCAGATGTGACACATCTCACATCTGCCACAACCTTCAGTCTGCTTTAACAGAACATCACACCTTCGACACCTTACTGGCCAAACATGATAGGCCATTCGATAGTCCCCCCTTTCCAGTGTCCGCATCAGTCCAGTAGGCATAGCTACTCGGAAATACTCCGGGAAAAGAGGCTCATAATAGACCTGTCTTCTCCACACGGCTTAGCCATCCCAAGCATTAACAGCATCATTCCAAGCCCAGACTTTTCGATGCAATACATCGACCACGCCATCACCCTCATCCGCTCAGCAGGCCGTGGAGCATGGCTCTCTAAAGCAGACATCACCAGTGCACTCAAGATCTTGCCTATTCACCCAGACTTCTGGCGTTTCTTTGGAGTGTACCGGAAGGGAGCCTATTACTTCTCAGTACGCCTCACATTCGGCTGCAGAAGCTGTCCCAAAATCTTTGATTCCCTTTCAGAAGCTCTGTGCCAGATCTGGACAAACAACCACAGACTCCCCTATGTGCTCCATCTTCTCGACGACCTTCTCACTGTCACTCCACCATCCTCACCCCCCTGCCACGGGCTGAGCACACTCATACAAACATTTTTCAGACCTTGGCATTCCTCTGTCTGAAGAGAAAACCTCAGGGCCTCAATGTCTTTCCAGGCTTCTCTACCCTCAGAGAAAGTACAGCGCATCACTCTCCTTTTGTCAAACTACTTACAGGCAGACAGATGCACGAAACGGCAGCTGTTAGCCCTCCACGGCAAACGGCTCTCTCATATCCACACTCCGAAGGAGTAAAACAGATCAGCTGGGAATTGCTTTCCCCATCCACATCTTCCGCCTGAACTCGTATCCCAGCCCATACGAGCCACTAACCAAATACCTCAGCGCAAGGTACGATGCACACGCAACACCTCAACACCCACTCTTTCTCACCGAAACAGGGGAAACGGCCACACATTTCTGGTTCCAGAAACACTTCCACAATGTGTTGCTTATTTTTGGGGATATGCTCAGAACACTATTCGAGCCATTCCTTCCGCATTGGCGCAGCGTCCACAGCAGCTAGACCGGGCATCTCTTATCCAACCATCTAGGCCCTCGGCCGCTCGTCATCCCAAGCGTACCACGCTTACATCTGCAACAATCTCAATGATCTCAGACAGGCATAAGCTCCTGTCAGCTGCTTTTAATCCGACTCTTTTTGGGACCCGTAATCAGCCCACGCAGATCATGCCGGAGACGGAACCCCCACTCTGAGTCTCCCACTGCACGGACCACAGCTCGTCCTCCCAGATCATCCCTTCACCCCCCTCATATCATTCACATGTTACTTCAATAAACTTACAAACATCACACTGTTGTGGCGTGGTTCCTGCTAGTGAAACATTTTTCAAATATAAAAGTTCAACTTTAAAACTTCTTCGAATGAGTTGGAAAATAAGGTGTCAAGTTGATAATTGGGATTCCCCCGTGAAGCTTTGAAAGCAATTTTAGCATCACTGAACCTGTGTATGCACTTGAAGGTTCCATATCATACGTAAATCAATTGTACTTGTTCATGCCATATAAAGGTGTGACTTGTGTGCTAAACATTCAGTTCTCTCAGCTTTAGTGAGCCCTGTTGGAAAAACATGATGTGCTCTCTGTGTTGTAAACAACATGAGAAGTGGAAAGCAGGTGCCAGGATTCAAGGAAATAAAACAACTTTTCCAGGAAGTGTCTCTTCTTACTTCCTCCTTTACACTTTTGCCCATTCTTTCTTCCTGCCAATGCACCTTTTTCACTGTGATTGCACCCTTGAGCTCAAAGTAGCACAGTGAGGGAAATCCAGTATAAAATCTAGATAGCTCTCACCGTCTACCATCTCTTATTCCTCCCACCACCTCCTCCTCCTCCCTCTCACCTCCCCTTCCTCTTCTTCTTCGTCCTTTGTGTCTTGGCATCTTCTCCCACCCAAAAAACTCAATTTGTCTTGTTGAATCAGGGAAAATCTCCCTTAAAGCCACAACGTAATTCTCTGGATAAGGTGAAGGTGCTCGCCTTTTTCCGCCCCTAGCAGGTTGAGATTGATGCACCTCGTAAGTGGTCTCGCAGTGGTCTCGTTCTCTCCAGCTAGTAAACGCATCCATCAACCTTCCTCTCAATTATTAATATGAGATAAACAGCAAGGGGGAGTCTAAGTGCTGGATCGCATGGTTGCTGCTGCTGCTACAAGTGATTAAATAGCATTTAAGAGGTTTGGGCTCCTCACTCATCTCCTCCCTTATATGTCGTTCTGACTGATGCTATATTTCACAGGAGAGGCCATCAGGTTGTTTGTGTGTCTTAGCATCGAGCCCAAACGTCATTCTATGTTGAAATACTGACGTGAGCTGAGCTGCGTTGTGATGAATTGCAGAGCAGATTGAGGCTGCAAGAGAAATAATGTAGTGCGCTGTCAGGCTCATTTCCTTTGACTTAAATCGTCCCGGGTAAAGTGTTCCCCTGCGATGGGAGAGACTGTGAATTCTGTTTCAGCGGCATGTTGAACTTTCTGACACCTACAAGGCTTCAGCAACACACAGCCTTTAGCTCGCTTGTCTTATGGCACTAAAATCAGTTACATAATTTGTTCTGTGGCTCTGTAGAGAGCTATACGTTTAAAAAGAGGAACCCTAAAGACGTCAGGGTGCATTATGGGAATGGTAGGATGGATGCTGCTTTTTTGGAGGTTTACCAATGCACTAACATCATGACATATGTGCTTCTGCTGCACCCATGTTAACCATTCCCTTTTTAAAGCAGTCCCTATAGAGCAATACTAAATGGCTGGAGTAAACTGGAATAAATGCCATCTTGATAAACAATACTTTGACAAAAGAGAACACCATATATTCCCCATAAGTAAACTTATGCAACACCTAACATCAGTGTATGCCTTACAATAGTTTGGCAGCATTATAAAGAGTTTATGATGTGTACGGTAAAAGTGCAAAACATAGACTTAACAAACAATTAGTGTGGAAAACAGGACAATAAAAATTGTATTGACTCAACTGCTGCCAATAAGATTATTGGTTTCCTCACTGAGGTGAATAAAGGCAGTTAAAACATGTACTATGTAATCACTTTAACCGCAGCCTGAGTCCAAAAACATTGTAAATTGGGTACTGGTGGAATGCCAATACAGTTGCATTTTACTCTTCACTCGTACTGCGTTAATGGTGTTTTTGTTCCACGCTGATCCACTGTAAGGATTTACTCATTATACTTTGAGTGAGTTTTGCATTTATTGGACATTTCTTGTGGTAAATCTTAAACATTGGCACTGATGTCTTCCTCGTCATAAATACAGTATTCTTAAACATTTGTAAAGAATACATATTTATATTTAAAAACATTGATGAAAATGCTTAGTTGTTTCCTCTCATGCACCTACATGTTTTTCTTTCAATTAAACACTGTTGTTGTGTTACTTTTATCTACTCATTTAGTTTAAGTTAGGTTTATTTACTTTGGCTCCTTAAAAGCATGCACATGTGCCAAAATGAAGTACACACACACACACACACACACACACACACACACACACACACACACACACACACACACACACACACACACACACACACACACACACACACACACACACACTTGGTCTCTGTGTCTTTAGTAGGTGGTTTGCATTTGCTTCCTGTGGCCTGCTCACCATACATTGCACCGCAGCATTCCAACAGAACAATTTATGGATTTTATTAGATTCCTACGGATGTATGATTTTAGCATTGTTGGCGATGTCTAGGACGAGGTTTGTTGAAGACACACACACACACACACACACACACACACACACACACACACACACACCAGTTCCATCTGCCTCTCCTATAGAGAGCTATCAAGGCCAGCAGCAGTCAGTCTAATTGGACTACAGTCCCCTCAGCTTTCTGCGGGGTAACCAAATCTACAGCTCCACTGTCCCACCAGGAAATTCAGAGTGACAAGTCCCTTCCAAGCTCTGCCAGCAGGAATATCTGCTTTTTAACCACTTCTTTAAACACGTGAAACACGCACAAAACCACACATAATCCGTCTGCGTTCTGATAAGGGCTGCCATGTGTTGTTGCTGTTCACTAAAATCTTAGGGATCTTGGGTCACCTTTCACAGGATCAACTTGTTTGGTTTCAGTCCCTAAGTTTGATAGAGCTTCACTTTTGTTCTCGTCTCTCTTCTCTACATCCTTCTTTTGGTTGATTTTGTCAGGTATCTTTTGGTTGGAATGTGACGATATAATAATATATAAATGAACTCTCTGCCCTAAGGGTCCTGGTACGGATGTGTTTTCCTTTTGACCTTGGGTCTCCATACATTTGCTCTCTAGTATTATTTGTCCTATTTTAAGCATTATAGTTGCATTGCTCGATTGGACTAAATTGAACCAGTTTATGGGTTTAAAATGTTCAATACATATTTTATTTAATATTATTAATAATTTAATGTGACTATTTAGGAGTAATTGTTAAGGTATTGACATAGAACCAGATTGTTCTTAATCTGATTTCCTGCTTGTGTATGCTAAGGTCAACATGTTAATGATATTTATATTTATACACACACATACACACCCACCCACACAAACACACACACACACACCCATACAACACACACTTCCTAATTGACTGCCACTGTGTGCAACCTGTCTTAAGCAAATTGTGCGCCAACAAAGTGGTTCAAGTGACTGAGGTACATGTGAGAGAATATCTGCATGTGTTGCGTTTTACCTTATGGACATGGATGAGTAAATCACTTTAGTGCCACAACAAAAGCAGTCGTAAATCATTCTAAGTGGCATGGAAGTCAAAAGGATATTCAAGGTAACATGTGCCAGAAATGAGGTTAAATTGTTAACATAGGTTCAGGAGCATGGTCACGCCTAAAACTCAGCCTCGAACCACGGCCACCCCTATTTATATCCGGCAAAACTTCCGGCCACTGCTTGTCTCCATCCTTTCAACCCACCCTCCCTCTCCCTTCTACCCATACAGTTCCCCTTCCGACTCACACCGAGCGATACATCCATCCATCCCTTCTTCCCTCCCTCCCCTCAACATCCCTTCATCCCTCCATCCCTCATCCCTTCATCCCAACATCCTCTGCCCGTCACCATTTATATTTAAACTGTGCATATTTATATACTGTGCATACTCAAATTTTAATTCCAGGTATCGTCTGGGGGCCCGTAATCAGCCCACGCAGATCATGCCGGAGTCTCCCACTGCACGGACCACAGCTCGTCCTCCCAGAACATCCCTTCACTCCCCTCATATCATTCACATGTTACTTCAATAAACTTACGAAATATCACACTGTTTTGGCGTGGTTCCTGCTAGTGAAATATGGGGTGACAGTTGTATGGAGATATTTATTCTGCTTTAAACATGTCCTGGAGAGAAGAACTAGTCTTTATTTCCTTACCATGTATACAGCAATGGGTCCTCCTCCTTGGCATGTTCATATTCCCAGTGTCATGTCAAAGAGGAGGCTCAAGCATGGCAACATTGTTGAGTGTTTGTTCAGAGCCAACTGGGCCGTCACCCTGTTAAACCACAATCACTGACACATGTAGAGGTTTAAAGGCATTAACCTCAATGTGTAGGCCTGAAAACCACTTCCTCTGTCAGAGTTATGCCCCTCAGCTGTGCTCCTCCAGGATAGGTACACTCGGCATTGGATAACTCCGCACTTTTGCAACCCTGATAATCTGGAACTTTTAACAGTAAATGGTCTTAGTCATCTGTTTCTTCCTTACAATCAGCACAAACTCGCCTCTGATAAGACAGAACTATTGCCAGGCTTACTCGTCATTCTAACTGGAAATGGATGGAATGGAGCCACTTTGAGTTTCTAATCATTCAATGGTGCAACATGAAGATGGGTTTGTCTCGGTGGGCAGGACATATTGTATTCAGTCTGCAACACTTCCTCACAGGGTAAACCTCTTCTCTCAGACATTATATCAGTTTGCGTTTGTTTGACAGAGCAATCGCAGCTCATTGTAAAGCCAGCCTCAAAGGATTGTATACAATGGACTTGTATAAGAAACGGAGTGTGTGAGCTTTCTTTTTTTCGAATGTGGATCTTTCTGCACACACGTTGCAGACTTAGGTTGCTCAAGTCAAAATGTGTGTCTCTTTTTTCTCTGTCAGTCTTCCAATTGGTCACAAGAAGGTTTTTCCACCACAGAATAGATTACAGCGAACAATGGATTCCAGCAAAGGACAAAGGAGTGTAACCCTGACAAGACATCACAAGATGTGAAACAACAAAGAAGCATGGGAAGAACCACATGTTGATAAACAAGCATTCTTTTGTCGAATAAGAATTAACATCAGGTTGTTTTGAAAGCACCACAGTGGAACATATTTCCATATTGTCGTGTAAAAATCCACTATAATCTGTTTTTTGTGGGTTTTCTGTAAACCATGGCAAGTTTCTTCTCAAAGTATGTTAGTCGCACTATGTTGCCACATTACAGTTTATGTCATGGAAGCAGGGCATTGGGATCACGATTCAAGGATTAAACTTTTTTTTTTAATACATTTTAAACCCTTACTTCACCATGGTGGTTTTGTTTAGAACAGATGTACAATTCCATAAAGCTACAATACTGACAAGTGAATTTTCCCAGCCCAAAGCGATCAAAATGAACTTTCTTGATTTTGGTTTTCATAGCAACAGTTTAAAGTATCCTTCAAAACAAATGCACAATGTCAAACGGATTCTATCAATCACAGAAAATCACATAGGGCATCCTCATTATTCCAGCCCTCAAGTGAAAGTGTGAATTGAATCATCAGTCAAATGTTTAGACAGACATCATTCTCTTGGCATGGCGTAAATTATTGAATTGAATTAATAAACAACACATTATTTTACAGTATATTCAGGACTCATTAAGCCCTGGAATAAGGAGATGAGAAGTGATGATTGAGACAGGCTAATTGATGTTAAGCAGGAAACTGTTTAACCATGTTATAACTTCCATATAATGTGCCAGAATCCCATACATACTTTGTTTATCTTTGTGGGGAAAAATTCCTGGGGCTTTCCCTGGCTTTCCTAATTCAAGCAGCGCTGACAGATTTTTTGGATTTGTATAAATTCCTCTAAAACATTTTTTTCCCTCTCATTTGTCTTGTTACTGAATATTCTTTGTGTACACATTTATCCACTGCATCAGATAAATTGACTTCTCTAAAATTTGACGTGATATTTGATCCTGTGTGTTTCAGAAATCCATAAAAACTCAAATTCCCTTCAAATCAGCAGCTATAAATCCATACATGGAGAATACTGATTTTTTGTCAACTTCACCCCTTTAAAGAAAACACCAATACAGTAAGACTATTTGTGAATGAAAGTGTTTTGTTTGCTTTGCCGGGAATGTTGAATAGCTCTTAGAGATTGTTATCAAGGAACAAAGAAAGATTTGAAAAACATGGGAACTATATCTAATATGTTATTTCACCTTGAATGCGAAACAGCGTCTAATTTGATATATCTGGCTTCAATCATGGATAATTCAAGCAAACACAAATGGTTTCATTTCCTAACATTCAAGATAAACAGCTCTTTGGTGTGGAAGGTCAGCCAACAAACTATTTTTTTGTTTTTATCCTTGGTTGAATGTTTTTCACTCAGCTTGAGTCATTCTGTGCTTTTGTGTATTGGCATAAACTTATTTTTGCGTTTTCTTAATAAATTATAAACAGTTGCATTCTAATCAATATAATTTAAGTCTCTGATAAAACAGAGCAGCTAAACGCATTCCAGAGCTGATATGTTTGCCTTTATACCACATAAGACGTTTCATTTTGAATACATTTTAAGCGATTTGTATCTCGAGCTGCACATATGGTGTACTGTTGCGGTGTAACATACATTTGTCCCTAACAGCATAACACATCTTCTTCCCCTCTCTGTATTTGCATGCAACTGCAGAGGACAAAACGGTAGTTTATCCACACTCAGAAACCACAGTTAGATTTAGGAGAGAACAAGATCTTTGTTTGTGATCAAATGCAATTAGCACATTGTTTGTTAAGGTAATAAACTGCCTCATTTTTACATAGAACATGAATGGTTTTAAATATTTGGTTTGGTTTACAGATCTCAAAGTACCATGTAAGTTCTCTGGTTTCCGTTTCCAAAGATGTATTTATATGAAGGGTTTGGGGCCCAATGTTGTACAAAATACATTAATACATACTACATTCATTCATTCTGTGCCTCATATCCCGCAGTACATTCAAACTGAACAATTACAACTATGAACTCTGTTTTAACTGCAAATGCATCACCTGTTCAGTTTTACCAAAACAACTGTAAAAGACTTCATAACCTTCAGATTCGGACGAAAAAAGGTTGAGGGTCTATTTCTGTACAGCTGCCCACAAGGAAAGAGTTTAGAGGAGCAAGAAGTTTTCATAACCTTGAGCCCCCCACCTTTCTCCGGTTGGAGTGCGACTTTGCGGCCCTGGCATGTGATGTGAGTATAGGTTGTGATGCCAGGTTAGGCTGTTGCTGTTATTATTTCCACCAGACAGCACGGCTGTGCAAACAGCTGCAACGGCACATTTAATTTCCCTTTATTAACTTGTGGAATAAAGCAAAGGCCAATAATTAGAGCCAGAGTAAATCATCAGAATGATTACTCAGATATCCGAGGTTTGTACTTTTAAGAGGTGGACAGAGCTTTAACCGTACATTTAATTTGGTCACTGTCAAGGTTATTTACCACCCAGTATTTCTGCGTGTGTGTGTGTGTGTGTGTGTGTGTGTGACTTATATATATAACTTGTTGCAAAATGTAAAACAACCTCACCTTGTGCACAAGAACATTTGTAAATATAGCTGGTGGAACAGGTGGGTCTGCATTATAACTGCAGTTGAATTACAGGACTTAGGTGTGTGAAACATTGTGCAGGGCCACATTGCACATACAAGCAGTTGAAAGGGGTTACCTCCGAAGCCTTAGGGTTAAAGAATGGATAATTAATCAGAAGCTCAGTCGAGTCCTTGCTCTCTTATCTTGAATAGATATTTTATTGTGTAATGTCTTAAGGAGGACTTTTATATGAGGAAGTCCTACTGTAGGAACCTAATGGAGGAGATGTCTGGACAAACTAGGAAAGGGACTCTATATTTCAGCCGGGGCGGGGGGTGCTTTGTTTTTTCCCCTCCTTTGTATCCTGAAAAGATTTTCCTTATTATTTCCAATGAATGGACACCAAGTTTTGAGTCTCTCATTTATGGAAGAATAATAGAGGTACAGTAGAGCATGTCAATGCAGTATACAGTGTTAATGTTCACAAGTAAATATGTAAAAAATGTTATCGTACAAACAAACTGTGGGACGACAGATATGTTGCCACCAATATAGTAAAACACCAATGGAGAGAATGCAGAGCAGAGTTCAGCAGATGGACATCACCTATCAGAGGAATAAACAAGGAGACAATCTTAAACCCAGTCAGATGGACTCCTCCATCTTTCAGATAAGAGAGAAGGGAGGTGAGATGCCTACTATCATCAGCCACTCAAAAATCTACTCCCTATTCAAAAAGAGAAGTTAAGATGGGGATTTGGTTACTGGTGATTTGATAAGGATGCATGAACTGTATTATGCAAATCTATTCAGATGTACACTAGATCAGTCATTATGACAAAACATTGAGCACACTGTTTCTGAGCAGAAGTTTACAGGACATAAAGATACCGGCCCTTTTAGTCCACAAGCTAAGGCTAGAACATTAAGCTAGGTAATGCGAGTAGATATTTGGTTCAGTTTGTTCCAAATAAATGAAGTAGAAAGATACAGTGATTTGACAACGGCTAAAAGGCAGTTTTTCTAATAAAGCTAGCTACTGTATCCACCAGTAACCGTCGCAAGCATAATTTAACGCTCAAACACGCTGAAAGTTATTTTTAACGTATCTTATGCGCCTCAAAGCTCGCAAAAGCCTTGGTTATTAGTATGTTGGTGGATGTGGATTCTTCTCCTAGGTGTTTTCTCTACACAAAACAGCTTTTGAGCATGCTTTGGTTACTCTGAGTGTGGCAGTGTGATTTTTTCCTAAAGAAGGAGAGCAAGGCCTTTACGAAAAGGGATTTATTAGAGTGCCAAACTGCCATATCCTCTTAAAATAAATGAATGCTATGTAGAAGCATGGTGTCTATGGTGTGTATACAGTGATGCTACAGCAGTACATGCACATGCACTGCTTCGTGTTTAAAGTTTTACAAAGAAAGTAGGCTCTCGCAAGGTTTTTAAATGTAATTGATATACCTACAGTGTTTTTATCAACTCTGAGTTGATGATCTTTTACAAGCTAGCCAATCGAGCATTCTGGAGTTAATCAAGAAGAAAATGTTATTGGAACTCCCATGGATGTTGTTTAAGGTTTAACTAACCCTAACCCTCACCCTACTTCTGTCACATTCTGAAGTCAGAAATCACAAAGGCCTTAGGTCCCCTTATCCTTAAAGGGGACCTATCATAGAGAATGCACTTTTTGATGTTTTTTATACATCTTTATCCCCGGTGTGTCAGGTAACTCACGCAGCGTCAGAAAATAAAACCCTCTCTCTTTTCCTCCGTACCCAAATCTCTAAAAACGGGGAACAACGGAGCTGATCCAGATTTGTGTCCGATATGACGTAATACACCCACGGCCCTATCAGAAACGTTGCTATCAGAAACAATGCCCGACTGTTTTGGACGTCATATGGTCGGTGCATGTTTACATTAGCATCGCTAACACTCAGAGCTAACCTGTACTGGAGAGCATGTGTGTGAAGAAGAAGGAAATACAAAAGGAACTCACCTTGTGGTATAACTGGCAAGAGAGAAAGCCTTTGAGCTCCATACTGTTTCAGAAATAATCCTTGATAATCCATGATATGGCGTCTCATCGTCGCAGAATCTGCCGGTAGAATCTCCCGCATGAGCTCAGCCCCCTCCTTTTAAAAGAAAAAATGCTTTAAACCCCAAGTCAGCACTTTTGAGACAGGAAGTGAAATAGACGGATATGAGGCATGGATAGAATGGGCCATGCCTCATATCCGTCTATTTCACTTCCTGTCTCAAAAGTGCTGACTTGGGGTTTAAAGCATTTTTTCTTTTAAAAGGAGGGGGCTGANTAAAGGTTTCACAAATCTGAAACTATGTTATAAAGAATCTTTAGCCTCTGTGGGATAATCCAGTCCAGATTTTATGAGTCTAGGTCTAGTGGTTTTAGATCAGGACCTGGTCAAATGTGGTCTACATGTGAAAAAAGCACTGAAATCTCAATTTTTTGTATTTTCACAAATAGAATAAAGGTTTCACAAATCTCAAACTGGATTATAAATCATCTTTAGACTCTCTGGGATAATCCAGTCCAAATAAATCGGCTATGCAGCGATTTAAGAGGTTCAAACACGGAGGATTGTTCTCTCAGCGCTGTAAATTAAATATCCCTTAACTTTCCCCTTAACTGCCGAATCGGATGCTCTGAATCGGAAGCCAACTTCAGCGTCAGATAAAAAAATGAAATCTGATTCCCACGCTGCGACACTGATGGTAATGTTACATGTTCTCTATCTGTTTGACACAAAGATTATCCATGACAACTTTTTTCATCTTCTTCATAATTTTATAACAATATGCTTTTGAGCTTTGTTTTTGTCCGTTTCTGTAATGATGTAAACTTTATACAGGATACTCTTTATCAGTTTACACAGTGTTAGTCCAATCAGCACAGTCCAGAACCCAGACATGCCACAGACTTTAAAAGGAGGAGGCTGAGCTCATGCGGGAGATTCTACCGGCAGATTCTGCGACGATGAGACGCCATATCATGGATTATCAAGG
>NW_011336222.1:37898-73920 GCF_000735185.1 Notothenia coriiceps
AAAGAGACATCCTATTGATTTGTTTCACGTAAGTCCTGTTTCGGTCCCACGAAATTTTGACGTATTTGTAATCCGGGTCATCCGGATGTGTGTTTATCCACCATTGATTTCTGAGCATTGTCGGTCCGAGAGTGTGTTGTTTACCGTGAGATATTCACGTACGTAGGTTTACACGTCGACCTCATTTAGCGTGTAACTTGCAATTGATAAAGTTACTTTAATGTTAACTTAAAGTTCTTAGCGACATTATTCCTACAGACAGAGGGTATTCTTTTTCGATCATTGTGTAAGCATTATTCTATGGGTATTTCACATATTTGACGCCTTATTTTTAGGTGTTAGTTGAATGTGTGAATTTAAGTGTTAGAAGTTCTTAGACGTTATTCCACCAGGACAGGAGTAGCTGTTACATTTGTTGTAACATAGTAAATCTATTGGTTTCATGTTATATAACTTGTGACCACGCGACAGTAAAGAGGGATTACTATGGAATCTACAACTGTAATATTGAAGTGTTACTCTTAACAAGCCTTTTCACCCATACTCTCAGTCTGTGACATCGTTGATCTATGAATCACATTCGGTCGGAGCGAGATGACGAATTGCCACGTGTTTCACCCTCAAGAAAAATTACACTTGTAATCGAAGAGACGAAATAGTCGTATTCAGACAGAGAGAAGAGTAGTTCGTGTACTCTCCGTCGCGCGAACTCGTCGCAGAAGTGGCGCGACAGGTCACGAACACTAAACTAGAATGACGGGGCGTATGTAAACAGGCCCACAAAAACTAAAGTTCACCACTCATTAGACTTCGACCACTTTCACGAAACGTCAATGTGGCGCGGAACTCTTAGCAGTCGAACTTGTGGCAAAAATGTGCTTTAAGCGTAGGCGGCGGAGAAAGCGAGACTATAAAAATTTTATAGAGGTTTCGCCGTCTTCGTACAACGACTAGCTCGCGTCGGCGGCTCGAACCAGCACGCGGCACGAAGGCAACGGGGCGCGCGCAAACTAATGCAGTAGTGCTTGCACTTGACTTGGAATTAATGTACTGTATGCATTCAAAAGTGCTGAATAAATGTTTTATGGACCCATAATAGTGATTATTATTTAAGTTAAGTTTAGCCATAATCATGTATTTTTCCATAATCAGGCAGCTGAACAACATTGGTAAAAAATGTATACATTATATATATATATTAATCATTTTCGGCCTTTCGGCATTCGGTTTTCGGCCAACTGTTTCCTATTTTCGGTATCGGTTTCGGCCAAGAATTTCCCATTCGGTGCACCCCTAGTAAAATGTGTATCTAGGTTCATCTAACCTCAATCAAACTTTTAAATTATCATAGTGACATTCCAGGTATATATTAACAGCTTTCAAAATGTTTCGTTGTGCATGTTTGTGTCATCCATAGTACAAATAATATCATTTTCAAAATCAGTTTTAAGTTTTTTGAGCGGTTTTGGGTCCAAAATGTTCATATAGTATGTCAAAACGTAAAAAAAAAACTATCAGTATATCTAGGTGATGTTGTCTCAAAAAAATAGATACCAAACATTGACATGCTAAACATTTCTTAACGTGGTTTAGTAAGACAAATCAGAAGTATGCGAAAACGGCCAAATAAGCCCAGGACTCTAAAGGGTTAAAGGTGGGGTAGGTAAGTTTGAGAAACCGGCTTGAGATACACTTTTTGTTATATTCCATGGAATGCTCTAAACATCCCGATAGCAATGAATATCTTAAGTGCTTTGACAAAAAATCCATGAAAAAATGTCATCTGTGTTTGCTCTGAGTCCGCACACGAGTCTGCTATGTTTTGCACAGTGAGTCAGGATTTGCGAATCTCTGAGTCTGCTGTTGACTCGTGCATAATATAGCCGCGGGAGCCGGGTGCTGGAGGAGGGGCTATGCTTGTGCACATGACGAGTATGGATCTCTGGATCTGCTATGCTAATACGGTTAGGAGCTGTCGGCTCCTCAGAGTCCCCACGAGTCTGCAGGGAAGTTTCACTGATCCGCGTCCCCTCCCCTGAGCCAAATGATAACTTCTGGCAGCTATCCTACTTGTTAAAGGGTAGGCAGATGGACTGGGGTACGTTGTAATGTGATTTTACATTTTGTAAAGAGAGTAGCGAGTGACGCAATTTATAATTTTAATTTGTACGTCACACCAAGTGTGGGAATCAAAGGACTCGGGTTAATGGAGAGGGGAGACTCGTCACGACCAGCTCATTTCTAGGATCCGGGTTAATGATCCGGATGAATCAGGAGTCGCCCATCTCTACATCTCGCACATGCGCAGTACAGATCGGGCAGGGGGAAGATCGGGTCTGCCGCCCTGTCCTATCTGCAGTGCGCATGTGCGAGATGGTCCGCCATATTGGACAACTCCGTATGGCAGCCCAAGACAGATATATGCCATACATTCACAGTAAATATGTATTCAGTATGATAGCTGTCTGACATAAGTTAAATTAATGTCTCACTTATTCTGACAATGTACTTAACCCCGAATAAAATAACCCAATAAAAAGAGTTGGCTTGCATGCCGTGTCCTGTAACTGCGACCGGAAGGGACCGTTCGGGTTGTTCATTTGACTACTCTGCTAGCTCAGGAGAGACAATAATGTTAACCTGACAGTGGAATGACATCCAAATTGAGNGTGCTTTGCCAAAAGCCACTGTGTCAAGTGTCCTACTTTGGTTGCCGTATGTAGTTGTCAAATATGGCGGACCATCTCGCACATGCGCACTGCAGATAGGGCAGGGATGCAGATCGGGTGGTGATACTGGTCTTCTCCAAAATTACCTACCCCACCTTTAAGTAGGGCTGGGCGATATATCGAGTTTACACGATACATCGTGGATTGCACTACATGCGATGTCGTAAATGACCACATCGTGAACATCGAGCATTATGTTGTCAAATCAATTTCCCGCCGCGGCCAAAATGAGCTTTCCTTTCTCCCTCATAGACACAGTCACACACGCAGGCACACACGCAGGCCCCGTCTAACTTGCACTCGCAGCAAACTTTGCTGCGGAGCCAGCGCGAGCAGGCTCCCGTTTGCCCGTGAGCGCCGGGCAAAAAACTGTCTTCAAATAAAAGAAAGTCACCGGAGGAGTTAAAGGAGAGTGACAGGTAGCATGAGAAGAATAGGGAGAGAAAGTTTCAGCCAGCTTGATCGATGGAGTTGTTTTCTAGTGGTGCAGTGACGCGTCCTAAAACCCTTTAATAATCTATCGATTAGATTTATGATTCGAAAATTATAAAAGTAGGGTAGACATGTGGATATTATCCGGCTGAACAAAACGTGCATTTATCAAACAGGTTTGTTTTCCACAGACCTTATTTCCAGCTATTTTCCAAAACCCTATGGAGAAATCCCATTGCTTTTTTGTCGAGGGAACCAGCAGCTTACTTCCTGGTTTTAGGACGCGTCACTGCACCTCTCAATATGATGCCAATATAAACAAGGTCTTCTGTCGGCTCTGTACATCAATGCCGACCTATGCTGACAAGTAAGTGAAGAGTAGANCCATAATTTAGCAAATAAAGTCTTTAAAAAAGTCAGACAATGGGATTTTCTGGAATTTCTTTTCTCATGTTGTCTCTCATAGTTGAGGTACACCTAGGATGAAATGACAGGAACACACTCATCTTTTTAAGTGGGCAAACTTGCCACTTGGTGCTGACTACTTTTTATTGGCCCCACTGTATGCTGGATCCGAACACAATTGCTTTTGTTTTTGCATGTTAAGTACCAGTTTGTTATTGTTGACCCCAGTTCTGCTATGGCTTTAATCCTCTAATTTTAAGTAGATTGTTTAACTCACTGCATGTTGGATGCTGTACTGTACATTGTTGGAGTCATCAGCATACATTATTACATTATTACTCGCTGCTTCACCTGGTCAGGTAGCTCACCATCCAACACATAGCAACAGAACCAAGCCTTAGCATTTGAGTTTGTTTCCAGCAGCAGACTGTGATCGATTACATTGAAAGCTGCGCCTAAAAGTCTAACGTCACAGCTCCTACAAGCTCCTATCATCCATGCGCTCCTTTACACCAGTCATCGGTCATTTGGGCAGAGGGCCTAGGTATAAAAGTCACGGCTCGCCACTGCTATAGGCTTGTTGGTAGTTCGTTGTCAGATTGTTACTTGAAAAGTAGTATTGAATTTGGGTGTATACTATTTTTTCTATTAATTTACTTAACACTGGGAGGAGACTTATAGGTCGACTATTGGAACCAGCAAAGGTTTTTCTTTTATCCTTGGGTAATGGGATAACCTTGGCTTCCTTCCAGATCTCGGGGCACACGCCTTGCTCTAAACTTTTATTAAAAATGTGACTCAATGGCTTGGATATGTATTTGGCTGTCATTTTAAGCAGTTTACCATCCAAGTTATAAATCGATTTATCATCGGACAGATGTAAAAGCATATTTTCAACATATTCTTCTGTAACATTGTGGAATTCAAACATGCACTGCTTTTCCCTCATGATACGATCTTTAATAATGTGATCTGACACTGTGTCCTCGACTGCACCCATGGCATTCCTCAGCTTGTCTACTTTATTTGTAAAATAATCATTAAAATGATTTGCAATATCTGCTTGTTTGGTAATGAATTTACCCTCGGTTTCTATAAAGGAAGGATGCATGTTTGAGTTCCTCCCCATTATGTTATTCAATATTTTCCATAATTTCTTTCCATCATTCTTAGAATCACTGATTTCCTGCATGTAGTATTTCCTCTTTCTAAATGTATTCAATTTGGTTACCGCATTTCTTAGTTTACAGTAATGTTGTTTGTCACATAGAGAACCTGTTCTGTCTGCAGTTTTTTTAGCATCATTTCGTTGGACCATTAAACTTCTCATCTCGTCATTCAACCAAGGTGCACACTTTGACCGGGCAGACCTTTTTCTCATAGGAACATGCTGATCGGCAATCCCCATGAAAGACTTCATAAATACTCCCAGTGCTTTTTCTCGGTTTTCCTCATGGCAAACATCAAACCATTGCACATTCTTTACCTCCTCTACAAATTGTTCATGATTAAACCCCTTATAAGACCTTCTATAATTGATCTTGGAGCCAGCCTTAGGTATTTTGGTATTGCTTACATAGCAACTAGGTTATGATCACTAAAGCCAACTGTGAGTGATAACACTTTAGTGCAGTGCTCTGGCCTGTTATTATAGATGTGGTCAATGCAGGTCGTTGTAATAGCCCCATGTTTATTTGTAGCCCTTCTGGTTGGTGATGTTATTACCCGAGTCATATTACACATTTTGGCAGCTAATGCAATCTTGTTCCACATGGGGCATTTCTCATTGAAGGCATTGATATTCAGGTCTCCCATGAAATATATTTCGCCATTACACTCAGCTGTATTATCTACCATTTCACAAATACCATCTTCTAGATAGTTTGAATTGGCACTCAGTGGCCTATAACAGCATCCAATTCATATGGGTTTTAAATTTGGCAATTGTATTTGTAACCATAAAGCTTCTATTTCATTTTTCATTTGGTCGTATCGTACTTTAGCTGGAATATAATTTTGTACATAAATCAAAACTCTGCCACCATTCTTATCTCTATATCCCTTCTGAACAGATTGTAACCATGCATTGCAACCTCTGAATCATCAAAAAGATGAGTGCAGGTGTGATTCTGAGATAGCCAGTATGTGTATATTATTTGATTCTACCAAATGGCATGGTTCATGCACCTTAATCCTCTAACTACACACATTCAAGTGAGCAAGTAACATTCCCTTCTTTGGCAGATTAACAGAATGTGACATTATTGTGTTCATAATTAGTTCATATCAGATATACCTCAAAAGTCCAGTGATACAATTAGGCTCTGGAGTGCTGTGGGGCGGATTATCAACTTGCCATGCCTCAGGAAGGCAATCTCACCCCTCTCCCGCGCTTCCCACAATTTAGGGAGTAGCTCTTTCCTTTTCATTCTGACTGCTTAAGTGTAATCTTCATTAATGTAGATCTTCGTCCCTCTTAGATTTTTGGCTCTCTCCAAAACCGCGGATCTGTCCTTGAGTCTCAGGAACTTCACCACTATGGGTCTGGGTCTTGTATTGTTAGCTGCTGGCTTCCCAGTGCGGTGAGCTCGCTCAATCTCAATGCCTCATTGAAGCTTGAGCTTGTCCACAAGAATGTCCTTCACCTTTTCCTCAGTTTGCTCCCAGGTCTCCCCAGGCTCCTCACCGATGCCGTCAAGAACCATGTTGCTCCTTCTCGATTGTCCTTCTGCATATTCCATTTTCTCAGTGACAGCTGACAGACCGTCACTATTTTTCTAGATGTCAGCTTGCATAGACTTACACTGTACAGACTGTTTCACATTTTGAGTTTTCATGTCATCTGCATCCTTTTGAGTAAATTGAATGCTAGACCTGATTTCCTGAACCTCCCTTGTAATGGCATCCAGCCTCGTGTAAGTGGAATCCATAATCAATTTAACAAAGCCTCTGAAGTTCTCCTGTTGCTGCTGCTGTAAGAGTGCAGTAAACATGTCTTTCTGCTGATTTAGTAACTCTGTTACCTGAGCAAGAGAGACCAGATCCTCCTCTGGTTTTCCTTCTTTGCTGTCCACCTGCACCTTCTTTGGTGCCATACTGAAAGATGTGGTTGGTGAGATAGCTCCATGTAGATGTTAGCTGCTGCAGATAGCTCCAGATAGATGTTAGGTGCTGCAGGTAGCTCCAGTTAGATGTTAGCTGCTGCAGATAGCTCAGGGTAGATGTTAGCTGCTGCAGGTAGCTCCAGTTAGATGTTAGCTGCTGCAGATAGCTCCGGGTAGATGTTAGCTGCTGCAGATAGCTCCAGGCAGACATTAGCTGCTGCAGATAGCTCCGGGTAGACGTTAGCTGCAGCAGATAGCTCCGGGCAGACGTTAGCTGCTGCAGATAGCTCCAGGTAGACGTTAGCTGCTGCAGATAGCTCCAGGTAGATACTCTGATTGAATCACGCACCGAACACAATGAAGCAGTTCTGTGTGTGGAGTGGGCAACCAGCCAGAGTCCAAATGTGCCTCGTCCTTCGTGAGGGAAATCGCCGCCGTGCACAAGTGTGATCTCCCGCTCACACCAGGGTGAACAGCAGCAGCAGCATGGATTCCGATAGTGTCTGTCCACATGAAACAGCTCCGTTTAGTACAGAAGCCTGAGTCCACCTGTCATACCCCAAAACACACAGCACAACTCTGCCACAAAGCCCCCCTATGCCCAGCACAGCAAAAGATGACCACATGATTCAAATACTGGAGAATCAAAGCAGCTTGACGAGGATTCTTGTCAAACAACAACTTCTCTCGACGCTGCCACAAGGAAATATTCCACCCTTTGATGGACATTTTCTGAAGTACAAGTCCTTTATTCACTCATTTGAACATTGTATTGAAAACAAAATGGACAACAACAGAGACAGGTTGCAGTTCCTAATACAGTTTACAAGAGGCCAAGCTCAACGGCTAGTCAAAAGCTGTGAATACACGTCTCCAGACAGAGGCTATCAGAAAGCAAAACGTTGACTAAAGGAAAAATTTGGGAACGAATGTCTGGAGACGTGTATTCACAGCTTTTGACTAGCCGTTGAGCTTGGCCTNGTGTGTGTGTGTGTGTGTGTGTGTGTGTGTGTGTGTGTGTGTGTGTGTGTGTGTGTGTGTGTGTGTGTGTGTGTGTGTGTGTGTGTGTGTGTGTAAAAGTGCACTTTGGGATATGTGTTCCACTGTTCACACTCATCAGAGGGTACGCTCCTTTGTGTATGTGAAGGAGAGATTTTCCAACAAGCATCTGTGGAGTGGATCAGGCGCTGAGTGCAGCGTGAATGGATCCATTGTGACAGCAGGACAATAGCATAACTTCAGTCTGCTGCTCCTGCCTGCCTAAGCAACAGAGCCTGATGAAGCCCTGAACGCAGCGGCCCCATCATTAAGCTGTGTGTGCTATCCTCATCCAGGATGGGTGCGGCTGAAATCTCCTTTTAATAATAATAATAATAGGCTACGTCTGAGTGTGGACACGTGCAGAGACAACCCGTCACTGAGGGGTGAAGATGAGAGAGATGTCAGACAAGTGGGGAAAGAGGATTTGTGACAGACATGTTCAAGAAAAATGCAGACAGCAAATGTGATGGGAGAGAAAAGGGTCATTAGGAGATTGAAAGGGATATTCATGTGCGTGTGCACGCTCACATGGCAATAGAGGGACAGCTGACCCAGATAAAGATAGAACGTCAGATCAGTATGAGGATAGCTGCTTATACTGTTGATATGTTCTGTCTGTGTGTGTGTGTGTGTGTGTGTGTGTGTGTGTGTGTGTGTGTGTGTGTGTGTGTGTGTGTGTGTGTGTGTGTGTGTGTGTGTGTGTGTGTGTGTGTGTGTGTGTGTGTGTGTGTGTGTGTGTGTGTGTGTGTTTGTGTATGTGTGTTACACATCACAGAGGATCACAGAAATACCTATGTGAATGCTTTTTGGTGCTTGCTGCATACAAATTACCACTAGGAATGAACAGTAATCACCATGCCTTTATAATCACAGCATCCCAATCCCTCCCTGGGCTATGGCCCCCTTTGTTGATGTTGGAGTGAGACATGATGAGAAGAGTTTTTGTGGAGGAGGGGCAGATATGTTTCCCTTCAAATCCCCCCAATGAGTGGACAGTAGAGCAGCGACAGGTCAGAGGCTCTTCTGTTGGACACCAAATAGTGTCACCAGAAGGGAGTCGTGAGACATGCTGACACTCACACACTATAAACAGTGTTTTTTACTTGAATGATGATGTGCTTCACACAACTATCCTCATTTGACAGCCTAAACATGGTCATCAATCAATAGGGACAAAGTGGCCCTGTGTTTATAGACTTCTCTGACTCGGTGTCACAGCAACATGATGTAGTGAAATTCCTGCAGGGCTCCAATACAACTTTCATTAACGTAATGCAGGCCAAGCTCTTGTATATATTACACTATCAATACCTTGCTGGCATGTCTGGCCTGTGTTTGTGTGCTTTGGCTCACTGACTGCCCTATTTAGTCAAAGATTAAGCCTTTGAGGTAAACATTGAGGGGCAACAAGAAGTGTATTTCCCAAAATGTCCCTCCAGTGTTCTTCCTTGTCATCTGGTGTTGGCTGAATAATTTATTATGTGAATTACTGAAAAAACGTCAGTTTCATAGTTACATGTCTAATAGAAAACAATGCCTTTGTGAAGCTGAAAAACATGTGCTAATTTCAATAGAGTGTTTCTATTAGACTCTTCAGTTGTGTCCACTGTGGGGGAAACTTCTGAAGCAATTGGAAACAGGACTCAGAGAGACACGAGGAGAGCTGGAACTTTGATGGGCAAACACTGACGGTTTATTTGGAGCTTCGGCCGGAGAATTCACAAGACATGTCATGGGCCACGAGTTGACACAGTGTGGAGATGCCAAAACAATTCGGAATAACTGTAGTTCGAGGTTTTAACTAGTTCGGTGTGTAATAATCAACATTCTTCATCAGCGAGATTAAACAAATATGGACCCTGAATCTAACTAGAGCTGTCGTCCATAGAAAAGAATGTGCGGCAGGGAACCTACATTCCAGAAAGTAAGGGCTTCTAGATGTCCCTGGACAATAAACTATCATGTCAGTTTGGTAAGCTGGCAACAACAATACGCCCAAGCTGCCCCTCCTTAAGAGAGATAGCAGCAATACCCAAGGCCGTAGACCTATGCCATGAGAAAGGAGACAGTGAAAAGAGAAAATGCTGAACTGTGTCAAAGGTTGAATACCTAAGCAAATTATTCCCCAACATCCACAAATGTGCATTTAGTTCTGTAAAAAGGCAAACATTTAACCTCACTGCTGCTCTTTGTTGTGAGCATAATGCCAAAGTATGGCAGGTAAGATGAATCAGCTAAACTTAAGAAAAGATATGCAATAAATTAAGGTTAGTATGTTTGACAGTTAAGAGAAATATTTATGTTGAACAGGCTCAACTATAATTTCAATATTAGTGTCAAATATTATTACAATATTCTGCCCTACAAACACATTTCTGTCTGTTTTGTGAGGTTGGTGTATGCCACCCCACTCCCCCTCCCTTGCCCCTTGGGCAGAATACAATAGGATTTACTCCACCCATAATTATCTCCCTCCTATTTACACTTTCCTTCTGCCCATCAATTTTAAATGCGGTTTTGCATCTGTTTTTCCAAACATATGCTAGGAAGAAGACGACGAGATTTTCTGACAAACCAATTACTGGTTCTTTTAAAGTAGTGTTTCACAGATGTTTTGCTTTCATATACTGCTTTTTCTTTAATTTATGACTACTTTTTTAAGCCAAAAATAAAATCTATCCTACAAAATGTGTGATGCCACAGACTGTCTCTGACCAAGACCACAGCCCTGTGTCAGCTCTGCCCTTGTTTTCGTGGAAATTCCCCTCACAAAAACACAATTTAACTGCAAAAAGTACGCCTTGTTTCTGTAAAAACCTTAATAAATGTTTGTGAGAGGGATTTATATCCCTGAATAGAAGAATCCAGACATACAAAAGACCCAAAAGCTGTAAGGAAAGAAAGAGGACGTATCTTACTATACTCACTGCCAATTCAGACATAATAAGGCTCTACAAAATGAATATAAGACACATGTTGAGTCTTCAACTTTGTCTCTGAATAAGATGCTTCTGGATGGAAAAGAAAAGGGATGATGGGCTCTCTAACAACTTATTCTCTCTTTCCTTTCCATCCTTCTTTCTCTTTTTTTCAGTATGTCTGTTTGTCTCCCTCCTATTGTGCGCCAAAACGTATAGTCACGGGAGACAGAGGGTCTTTGTCCTTTGGGTGAGGTTGGGAGGGAGGGGTGTGAGATGAGGTGGGGTAAGAGGGGGATACATGGGACACAACAAGTGAGGGGGCGGGGTGGTCGTTTCTGGGAGGTTGGGAGGGGTGTGTACGGTGATAGACAAGGTAATGATGGCAGACAAAGTGGTGTGTGGGGGGGGGAGTGGGTGGTTTATTCAGGGGGGTTAATGGGACCATTGGGATAGTCATGAGTGCCAGAGTTGAGAGCGTACTTAGCATGTCAGCTACTGCCTGCAGCGTTGGATGTGGCCCCCCTGCTCTAAAAGGAGAGATGTTTGTGTGGTATTCATATGCATCTGATTTTGAAAAGGCTTTCAAATGAAACCATAATAGAAATTAGGTTTGGTTGAGCGCTGAACCACCTGCTCCTCTTTCATCACTAACAACATCAATCAACAATAACAATATTATCTTTAAGCAATAGCTCACGACAGGCCGTGGTATATGCTAATTATATCACAGCTAAGGGGCGTGGTTTCCCTTAGCTGTGATATAATGAGCATATATCACGGCCTGAAGTGAGCTATTGCTTTTATAAAACGGTTACCAAGTGTGGCAATATGAAAGAAAAATACACACTCTAATTTAAATAGTTTTTATTAGTAAATAATGATGTTCAAAATAAAATAGTTCCGTTGCCTTCTGCACAAAACATAGTGCGAGGTGGTTGCTATGCAACAACACTAACAGCTAGCGAACATATTAGACAGAGAGCGTTGATCCATTATTTGGCTGTTTATTTACATTCATGTGTATGTTGCTGTTTCTTGTGCATCCACTGAAAAACTGTCCAGCATCAGTAGCATGGCTTACGTGGTCACTTGTATAGGTTGAGGTTGTTCTAGGCTGTTGCTTGGCGTGGCGAGAATATTGCTCCACTTTCTCCGGTCCCCGAGATTGGGCTTCCTGTAGCTCTGGAGAGAGCTTTCGCAGCTGTGGCCACTAACGGTCATAATTTCTCTGCTTTGTTTCAAGACCCGCATCAGAAAGCTTTTGAATGGTGCTACTTTTCCAGTTGGTCTACCTGCTCTTCACGTAGCTCTGCATGTCGTAGTTTAGGTGCTTTTTTTTCTGGAGATAGGCACTGCTCAATCCACTCCTCCATAGTAAGACCCCCTCGGAGGTCGAAGTTAATCTTAAATGTTTCCATTTTATGCTTTGTAAGTTTGTTTCGTAACGGAAGAAATTTAAATATATTTATAAAACTGACAAGTCAAATCAAGCAATCTGATTGGTCGATAGCGTTTTTGTGGATCTCTTTGATTACAGATTTGAAAACATCGTTGCTTGCTTTAAAAGTAGCACAATTCATTGTGTTAAATCTTCAAAAGTATCTAGATATCCCTGCCCTAATGCCAAAGGAACTGCACACTGAATATGTTTTGCCGTTTGATGTCTATGTCTGGACCGCTGCGTCAAAAAGGAGGGCTTCTGCCCCGTTACTTCTCCGCTGCTTTCTTGTTCCAGTATGAAAAGCAAACTGCCTGTCAATCCAACGGTATACTGTTTTTCTCAGACGCGGAGGGATACTGACTTGTTGTGAAAAGTAATTTACAATTCTACCCGTGGTATACGCTCAGTATATCACGGCTAAGAACCAATCAGATTGCTTGATTTGACTTGTCCGTTTTATAATTAAGCAATAGCTCACGACAGGCCGTGGTATATGCTCATTATATCACAGCTAAGGGGCGTGGTTCGGCCCGGCCCTTAGCTGTGATATAATGAGCATATATCACGGCCTGAAGTGAGCTATTGCTTTTATAAAACGGTTACCAAGTGTGGCAATATGAAAGAAAAATACACACTCTAATTTAAATAGTTTTTATTAGTAAATAATGATGTTCAAAATAAAATAGTCCCTCCGTTGCCTTCTGCACAAAACATAGTGCAAGGTGGTTGCTATGCAACAACACTAACAGCAAGCGAACATATTAGACAGAGAGCGTTGATCCATTATTTGGCTGTTTATTTACATTCATGTGTATGTTGCTGTTTATTGTGCATCCACTGAAAAACTGTCCAGCATCAGTAGCATGGCTTACGTGGTCACTTGTATAGGTTGAGGTTGTTCTAGGCTGTTGCTTGGCGTGGCGAGAATATTGCTCCACTTTCTCCGGTCCCCGAGATTGGGCTTCCTGTAGCTCTGGAGAGAGCTTTCGCAGCTGTGGCCACTAACGGTCATAATTTCTCTGCTTTGTTTCAAGACCCGCATCAGAAAGCTTTTGAATGGTGCTACTTTTCCAGTTGGTCTACCTGCTCTTCACGTAGCTCTGCATGTCGTAGTTTAGGTGCTTTTTTTTCTGGAGATAGGCACTGCTCAATCCACTCCTCCATACTATAGTAAGACCCCCCCGGAGGTCGAAGTTAATCTTAAATGTTTCCATTTTATGCTTTGTAAGTTTGTTTCGTAACGGAAGAAATTTAAATATATTTATAAAACTGACAAGTCAAATCAAGCAATCTGATTGGTCGATAGCGTTTTTGCGGACCTCTTTGATTACAGATTTGAAAACATCGTTGCTTGCTTTAAAAGTAGCACAATTCATTAGGTCAAACCTTGGAAAGTATCTAGATATCCCTGCCCTAATGCCAAAGGAACTGCACACTGAATATGTTTTGCCGTTTGATGTCTATGTCTGGACCGCTGCGTAAAAAGGAGGCTTTCTGCCCCGTTACTTCTCCGCTGCTTTCTTGTTCCAGTATGAAAAGCAAACTGCCTGCCCAACGGTATACTGTTTTTCTCAGACGCGGAGGGATACTGACTTGTTGTGAAAAGTAACTTACAATTCTACCCGTGGTATACGCTCAGTATATCACGGCTAAGAACCAATCAGATTGCTTGATTTGACTTGTCCGTTTTATAATTAAGCAATAGCTCACGGCAGGCCGTGGTATATGCTCATTATATCACAGCTAAGGGGCGTGGTTCGGCCCGACGCGAAGCATCTCATTCAAATCAGTTAACTTTTTTTATTGTGCGTCTTGTCTCTTTTTTGGCAAAGGAATGACACCAATTTGAAACATAATTGTACAAAAGCATACAATAAGAAAGATAAGGAACCTATTATAAAGCCACATCATATGTGTTATATTAACATAATAGAATCACATTTTTTTATATTATCATCGATACGAATACCAATCGACACCACTACTTGGCACAACACTGGCGCTTAGCATTGTGTGCATATCAACATGATCCAGTGGGCAGCAGTTTTACAAGGTACAAATACCAGCATTAAATAGATCCAGTCTTTCTCCACACTTACCCAGCCTGGTTCAGTGGATCTACATATCTGCAGCCTTCACTTCACCGTGCTTTATCCCTTTGGACCTGATAATCCTGAAACCCTGAGAGCTCAGCTGTCCCATACATCATCACGCATGACACTAAATCCTCGTTTTTGTAGGAATCAGGCTTCCCAACTCCTGTCTAATTCAGATGCTTTACTACTGAGCTACTGGCCTCACTTCAGACCAACAACATAAAATATAACCTGTAGTGGAGGAGGAGTAGTCAGTGGAGATGAGGGCATCAAAAATGGAAGAAGTGAAACGAGAGAAATAACAATACCAGAAAAAGGCACAGGGGATTTGGCAAACAAGAGGTTACAAAGTCAAATTAAAATACAGACTTGGAACAGTTTGCTATTTTCCCAACTTGACAACAGTGTTTGTTTTTCAAAATAAATTCACTTAACAGAGCCTCAGGACGTAGAAACAAAAACAACAAACAGAACAGCGCTCCACCTAAACTCTGAGATCTAGGACAGCGAGAGACCATGTGACAAGCACTCCTAAATACTCTCCATTTAGACAAATCATTTTATTTCTCTGTGCGCGCACACACAAGGCATGCACACACACACCCCCCACACACACACACACACACACATACACACACACACACACACACACACACACACACACACACACACACACACACACACACACACACACACTCAAATAGACACTGTTTTGTGGAAGGGTTTTGAGTTTGGAAATTCCTCAGGGGACAGGGCTCCGTGATCTTTAAAACCTCTCAGTTTGATCTGTCAGTGGAGCACTCACCACTGACTCTGCCCTTGAGAGCATCTCAGATCTCAGAAAACAACACATTTTCTTCCAGTTTCTCCGTGGACTGAGAGAATAGAAGTTGTTTGCTGCAGTGAGTTTGCTCTTAGCAAGAGGGAGGGAGTATGATTTGGTTCAATGTATGCTGATGGTGGTTTAGATGAAGGAAAGTATGAGCAACATGGAAACACATTTCCAAACAAACAGGAGAGCCTGCTCAAGCTCAAGGTGCCACACTGCTGCCCGCAGACAGCGGTCATTATCTTCCTGTGGGACGCCAGAAATCGCTAATGGGTGTTTCAAAGTAGAGCGTTACATAACTTACATTTTCATTAATTGTACTGGTTTAGAGCTCTTAAAGGATCCACCCACGATGAACACATATTAGAAACATTAAATAAGTATCCTAACATGCTCTTATTGAGCTACACAATATACTTCTGGGAAAAGGGTGGAGGGTAGGAAACTCCACAGCACCATAGCTTTGTTCATATGGAAAATCACATGAAGGCCAGAGCAAAAGTGCAACCCCTCTGAAGGCCAGAAGATCATGCACTTCTACTGTTGTGATAGTAATGAGAAGATAGTTGCTTTTTCAGTGAATGCTGAAACCAATTTACAGCAATGACGTCAGATCTCAAGCCAGGATCTAAATGATAAGGCACACAGGTTCATTTTGAAAGAACAAAAAAAAGATGTTCTACTTATTAGATACTAACTGTAATAAGAGTTGTCTTTTCCAAGGCATTTGAATGATTACTACATCTACAGTTGGTATTTATTAGAGGGTGAAAGCCGACATGAGTCTCAGAAGCACAGAACTCTGCTTTTCTTTGGGGGTTTTTTCTCCGGAAATAATAACTCATTTGTTGCAAAATCTTATTCTAAGTGTTTCTCTCCTCTCTTCCTGCAGTTGATGGGATCCTTCGTTCTGGCAGTGGGACTATGGCTACGTTTTGACCCAGAAACTGTTTCTCTTCTAAATGGTGATGAAGCTCCAGACACTTTCTTCATTGGTGAGTACCACAGCGCATCCGAGGTTATCTTAATGTACACACAGTGTAGGTGTGAAACAATAAGCTGTACACATTCAACACAAGGCCATTGATTTATGACATTTGCTGAAAGGAATGCTTATGTTTGTGAATATATTCTGTTACATTGCGCAGAAACGAGTCTAAATGGATAATGGAAATTTCAGTTTCACTTAAATTTTGAGACAATCTTTACTTATATTTGCGGCATTAAAAACATTGCATTTTGATACCAATGTATCTTCTCAAATATTTAAAATAATATTGTTTTTAATATGCTAGAGTAGACACATACACATAGCAAAATGTCATGTTGCACTTATCTTATTCTCCGTCTGAAAATGTGTTTGTATTGACATATTTCAGTGCAAATAGTTTTGGCTGTAAATAAAAGTATGTCTCTATGTCAGAGCTAGTGTTCCTACCACAGACTTGCTTGTACACAAGTCTTTGTGAGATTGCAAAATAGTGTGAGTGTCACTATTTGATTGGTGTTCTACAAAGTTTTCCATTTGTGGTTTAATATCCAAATGCAACATGCTCTAATGCTTTGAAGTTTCGATTATTAGGCATGGGATAGCTTCTTTTGAGCTGATGAGTGTGAATAACAGGAAATGACTGCCATACATGCATGAGGGAAACCACAGGGCTGCTAACCACCTTTTCAATCAGTCACCGTGCCCAGATGGAAAGAGATGGAGGAGGAGACAGTGAGTGTTGGGACAGTTAAAAAGGCATATGGAAGAGGGCAGTCATAGGAACAGATGGGGCTCCATGGCAAAGATCTGCAGGAAAAACAAGATGGGGTATCAAATTAAAAGACTGGGAAAGAAATGTGTTGAGCTGACTACCCTTCTCCACTCTCTGATCACAGCATCCTGTGTTAAACCTAAAGTACATTCAGTTATTTTAACGATCTTCAGTTTAAACTACTCTACTCCCGATTGATTTTCTTCTTTGAAGCCTGTTAG
Organism: Notothenia coriiceps; assembly: GCF_000735185.1. Lineage (NCBI taxonomy): Eukaryota > Metazoa > Chordata > Actinopteri > Perciformes > Nototheniidae > Notothenia > Notothenia coriiceps. The sequence continues at coordinate 54,881 of NW_011336222.1, forward strand.
GGACTGATAGCGTTGTGTAATAGAATATACGTTTAGAGAGGATTTTTTTTTACAACAGAAGCCTGTAGTTAAAGTTATTTTATTACTTCTTTGTGTGTGAGTTTATTAAGAAATAAGGCTCAGATATCCTTGTGGTTTGACACAGGATGGGTGGCTTCTGTCAGGTCCTCGGAAAGTGCAACACATGGCTTTGACAGTGAAGAGCGCTCAACTGTTGCTATGCCTAGTTTCCATGGCGTCAATCCCACATCAAACTTTTCTGATCTTTGAAATGACATACTCTGAAAAGGTGAAAAACAACTACAGACTCAGAGATAAATGAAAACCAATATAAAAGCAAAGTATGCGAGTTCAGCAGCATCTCTTGCTCCCAGCTGCGATGAGTTAAAAGCTGATAAGAATGATCGCTTCACACGAAGTAACTAAACTCTCCTTTCTAACAGCAAGAAAACAACACACCCAACTGAATTATTATAGCACATCAAATCTCTTTGTTGACCCATCAGGATCCTATGAACCGTCTTCCTCTCTTGTTCCCACCTGAGCCTGTGTCACCTGGGAGCCGACTCTAACTATCTCGCCCAATTTCTGCTGAGCTGTCGCCTGGCAACCAACCCCACCTGTATGAGTGGTGTTACCAATTGTTGTTGAATTTCCTCCCTCCAGACCTACCCATGATATATGGAGGAAATTAGCTCCATAATGATGTACCTTTCCTAATGAGAGGTTTAATGTGACATCAGGGCATATAAGGAGCTCCCCCTAAAACAGACTCTTAACAACAACAACAAATAATCTCACATTAGGGCACAATGAAGAGGAACAATAAGTGCCTCCACTCCTAGAAAAAAGATCGAAGCACCAAACACAGGAAGAGTGCAGTCTGAAATATAACATTCCACTGTCTGAGCTTTTGTACTTGCAGTCCAGATTGTGACTGTTTTCATTTCTAGCTGTATGCTGCCCTCTGCTGGTGCTTCTGTAATTTACAATAGTCAGAAGCACTAGCTGGGAAAAGCTGAGCATATTAACAGAGATGTAGATAGGTAGATAGATAGATAGATTTTATTTCATCACAGCAACAGAAGTTTGTTCAGACATTAAAATAGTGGGAAATTAAAGCACTGTTTAAGGCGTTTCAAGCTGGAAGGTCTAAAGTGTATTGGTGAAGAAAGTACCATATTATCATCATCAAAAGTTATTACAAAGGTTGTTTGCGTCATGACTAACATCTTTATATACATTGCCTTACTGTTTACCATTGCATCTCTTTTCCCTGTTCCTTCAGGTGTGTATATCCTGATCGGAGCTGGCAGTCTGGTGATGTTGGTTGGTTTCTTCGGCTGCTGTGGAGCTGTTCGGGAATCTCAATGCCTGCTGGGTTCAGTGAGTACAACGCATAGAGACAAGCCTACAATACCAAAAACTGAGCTTTTATCTTATAGTTGGAACCTTTAATAAGTCTTAAACTGATATATTTAACCAATGATACATTTATTGTCTGTTTTTAATGCTTTTGTTTAGTTCTTTGCCTGTCTGTTGATCATCTTCTGCGCTGAGTTGGCTGCAGGCGTGTTTGGATTCCTGAACAAAGACAAGGTATGAAGCATTTCACATTTCAGAGCTTGAGTCATGCCTGGAGTTTGATGAATCCTAATGGTATTTACTTGTCCCCTCTGACACAGATAATCAAAGAGGTTCAGACCTACTACACAACCAACTACAATGAAAACAATAACGGCACATTGATCATCTCATACCAGAAAGTGGTAAGTAGAAAATCGAATTCTAGGGTGACAACAAGTAGAAAAAGTGCATAATTAAAGATATTTGCTTATGCCTAAACCCATCATATTTTGATTTTCTTCGCAATTTTAGCTGAACTGTTGTGGAACCACAGAATACCCTTGCCCTGATCCTCCAAAAGACACTAAAGTAAGTACCACCAGACGCAAGATGGAAATGTCATTATCTCGCTTTGTTGTCTAATGAATGAGAGACGGTGCCACAATAATCAATCTGGTTCAATAACTTGACTCTATCTTCGGTGTGCAGGACTGTGAGACAGGCATTGAGGAGTTTTTCAACACTAAACTCTACATCATTGGATATGTGGGCATCGGCATCGCTGGAGTCATGGTGAGTCATGATCTGAGAAGAAGCACACACACAGACAAACACATTGTGGGAGAGAATGATTTTATTAAAATTCTGTTTCCTTTTAACAGATTATTGGGATGATCTTCAGTATGGTGCTCTGTTGTGCCATCCGCAACAGCAGGGAGGTCATCTAAATATGACCTCTGCCCTTCCTGCCCCGAAAGACTGTACAGCCTTCAGATCAAATGACAACCTCTGTCAATCCAGGGACCCAGGCAGTAATTAGATTATGTTAAAAAAATCCTTTCCACTGTGATGCTTAAACCAGCTCTCTTTCTTTTTGTATTTGCAGTCACGAGCAAAGTAGCATGTGCTTCCTTTCAACACATTCAGATAAGACTTAGTCCACATATCCTGTGGGAACAGTATGATTTTATGACCTGACAATCTTTCAAATTGTTTTTCCTCATGGCCGTTTGGCGAACGTTACAAATGTTAAACCCACATACTGTCATAGCAGTGTCAATGCTTTTTCACACAGCCTTGACACTGACCCCTTGGCTGTGGGAAACTGTAGCCCAGGGAGAGCAATCTGAGGTGAAAGCAGCTGAGTTTGCTTATCTGAGCATTCAGATGAACACAAACATGAAGCCGCAAAGACACACAAGCACAGCAATGTTGTGTTACGTGAGACCACTGCCTCGAAGAAGGTTGTCTGAAATCTCGTAGGTATAAAAATCCTGATTGGTGGAATCAGAGCGTGGTGTCAAGAGAGGGATGGCCAGTGAATGTTTTGGGAAAGCATCCATCATGCAGCCCAAGCGCTCTTTCTCTCCCACACACATAGTATCTGTATACTGTATGATCAAAACCAATTGTTTCTACAAGAAATACAGCAGTTATATTACAGGGATAGTTAAAAATATGCTAATTCACTTTCTTGCTATGAGTTTGATTAGCTGATTGATAGCACAATGACAATGTTAGTGAATCTCAAGCTGCAGCCCGGAGTTGGTTAGATTAGCACAAATAACGGAAAAAGGAGGGAATAGCTAGCTTGGCTTTGTCTTTATGCTAAGCTAAACTAAACTAAGGTACACTAACAGGCTGTAGCTTAATATTTACTTTACTGACATATGAGTGGTGTTAATCTTCTCATCCTATTCTTTGAAAGAAATAATCTATTATTTTAGGCAACTTTAGGCCTACCCACATTCAGGTCTTTTACAACAACTCATGCATACTTTATATATTTTTAATAATGCCAATATGTGGCGCATACCACAAGCAAGTTTCAAAAGTCTGTAAAAGACATAAATGATTGCCTGCAGCATTAGGAAAAGTACATACGAACTAAAAACCAAAAGGAAAAGCCCCTTGTACATATATATATATATATATATATATATATATATATATATGCTCTCTTACATAAGAGAGTATATCTGAGTCTCTGTTGACTGTATGTCAGGAGGATCATTTGGAAATGTTTACAGGCTAAATATATTCTAGTCGGTCAACTGAGAACAAGCAGTTGGGCCTAAGAAATGTGCTTATCCAAACCAGGTCTTTGATCTCTTCACACCTCCATCTTTTCCCCCCCTGTGCCTTTAAAAGTGCACCGCCCACAACAACATAAATCAGAGCAATAACCTTTGTTTTCCTCTAATCTCATAAACCTCAGCAGATATGATAGTTGGACAGACATGCCCAACCTGGAATCACTTCCATGTATCCAGGTTCATCGGGCTGCTGTTGATTCTGTAGGGTTTATATTTGGACTCTGGTATGTAAATATGAGTTTTCTTGTAGTTGTACATTATTTGTGGTTGATGTGATGGATAGGCCTACTATTTAACATGCTGTGTGTAGACAGAGGCTTGCAGTAGTTGGAAAGTGTTTATGTAGTCATGACAATGTTTGCATTAGTCAAACTGAAACTTCTTAACGTGCCTTTCTTGGAAGATGAGCTATTTTAGAACTACGTGATGACTGAACGTAGCAAAAAAATCTTAGCAAAGTGTACATATGTTTGTAGAGTTCGACTGCAATTCATTGTCACACACATTAGACTTGCCATTATTGTTGTGGTCTGTCTTAAAGTGTCACACTCAACAGTGTCTTTTCAGCCAAGAGAGCTGAAGTGGTAAAAGCAACAATTTATCTGCCAACTATTTCAAAAGCCTCTGATCAAGCTGTGTGGAACACAAGCCGTGGTCATTTTTTTTACTTTCGAGTGTAATGTGACACGAGAGATGAGACGCCAAAGGCTTTCTTACCACTCCAGTAGGCGGTGTTCACTCTGAGTGAAGACACACAACTGAATCTCTTTTCACTATAGAGGCTCTGGAGTTAAAAAAGGGAACAGTTTAGTGCAACTCAAATCCACAAAGCTGTTGCTGTGTTCCTCAGTTGTATTTGTTGGAGCAAATCTGAAGGTATAACAGGAAACAAAAGTATAAGCAGTCAAGCCTTTTTTTTAGATGATTGTGTGTTAATTTATTTTAATACCATTGCAGGCTTCTCAGGAAGATAGGTTTACAAAGTGTAATAAAGCTTTTAAAGTTGAACATTGTTTCTTGTGTGTCATTTATACTTGGCGTACATTTTGTGTTTATTAAAACGCATGTATAGCTCAGATAAGTAGCTTTGCATTGGATTTCCTATATTTAATAACTTGTTACACCTCTTAGCATGAAATAAATCTCTAATACATGAAATCATAGCCTCAGACACCATTACACACACAGCATCAGTCACATAATCCACGAGCTGCATGTGTCCTGGCCTCAGAATATTCCATCAGGTCAACACACTTTTAAGTCCTGAAATGTAACCTTCACACTTCACTTTCAATTATTTGTTATAAAACATAGACTAGAACTGTATCTCCTCAGCAAACAAAGTATATGCTTTATTTGTAGTTTTTAAATGTTGCTGTTGGTCTGCATTTAGAACAAATCATGTGATTTCAAAGAAAGACATTACTGAGAGATCTACAAAAGAGTTATATTTAAGTATGTCCTCAATGCACCTTTCTGCTCTTGAGCTTCAGGGACAGCTGGAAATGTATGTGAAGCGGCAGAGGCTCCAGGACTCCCCAGGGTAGAGTTACCCCAACACTGCAGCACGAGCATTTTTACTGCCACAAACGTATCCCTCGCAGTAATGCTTATGTGTAGCGCATGGTAACATCTTCTAAGTTTGCATCAGAACAAGTATTACACAGTATTACAACCTGTTGCTACTTCCAACAGCCCTACCTGAGAATACGTGATTAAATATGCAATACTTCAGGCTACACACATTCAAACAAATAACAAATGTAAACACAGAATTCATACATATTTATTCAGCATTTAGAAATGTGTATTTACATGACATTTTAAAGTATAAAAAATAAATAATTATCTTCAACTGATTGAAACACTTTCAACATGTTGAAAAGTTAGAACTGCTCTCAATTCGAGTTTAGCTTTTCACAGTTCAAGAAAAAAATAAACAGGATAGCTATTTACAATCATACAAACTGTTAAAAGTACTTCGACCAAGGACTTTTTCTAGCTCGACTCTGTTCTGCTTCTGAATGACAACCATAACTCAGTCATGTGGGCTCCTGTATCTCTTACACCAAAACCTGACCAGTAACAGACAACCACAGTCAACGGGTTGTTGTGTTGACATCCACAGAGAGATTGCCAACAGCACTCTGTAAAGAACCCAAACATCTCTACCAATCTCTCTTTCAATGTAACAGAAAGTAATATTACGCAGGATTCTGTATGGCATACTGGTGGACAGTCCACCAGACAATACAAGTCATTTGCCACTATATTCATAGACAGGGTGCTACATCCATGATCCAGTTACACATGAATCCCTTTAAAACAGGATTGAAACTATTCAAGTGACATTTCAATATTCTGCCTTTGTCATTACTTAGTATTGGCTCCCTTGCATTGTAAGGTCTCTTTTGCAACACCGTGCTACAGCCATCACACCGTGTCTTTAAGACAAGACAGTTGAAGGGAATATCCGAGTAAGTGTTTCAGTTAAGGTCAAAAGACTGGAGTCAACTCTGATCTGATTGAATAGGTGGTCAATGTTGGGCCGTCAAGATTGTTAGTGAAGAAAGCTATTCTGTTTTTGCAATAAGCTCCACTGAAGGCCATACAAGCAGGCAAGCTAAAGGCATACTTTTAAACCAGTTTGGATTTAAATGGCATTTTTCAGGTCCATTTCACTTTTAACATCCTCCAACAATAAAGAAGGTACACAGTAACAGAGAGCTGGGTCCATCGCTATGCCAGGGCATAGCTGCCTGTAATTTAATGAGGTGGCATAAAGAAGACTAGAAAACAGCTTGTTTATGCAGAGTAGATGGTTTAGGGTGTGCACCCTAGCAGGTACTCTCCAACTCCGACAACGTACACAACCTGTGCAATTCCAAAGAGTGGGGCAATAACAAGGGCCCGGCAACTTGCCCCTTTCAGGAACGCTCCGGGACCCTCCTTTCTCAGGATCTTTCTGCAATGGGAGAGAGAGTGCAGGTTGAATAAAAATTCAACCTTTTCCGTTCATGTGAACCCTGGAGAAGGAAAGGCATTTACCTGATACAGTCCACCACGCCATTGTAGGTTTCCTCATTAGCTCCTTTCTTGAGTGACTGTAGCCTGGTCTTTACCACTGCACAAGTGAAAGAAAGCTTTTAAAATAAGTTAAACATTTATTTTAAAAAAAACATAAGAATTAAAAATAGCCTGGTAACCAGATATCTGCATAGACTGAGTCACTCACCGTCAAAAGGGCTGACAGTGACAGCAGCAATGCATCCAGCTAGGCATCCAGACATGAAGGACCAATAGAAGGGCACAGCAGGGTCTTCAGGGGAACGCCGGCCGAGATGGTGCAGATGTGCAAAAAGAGGGAAGTACACGACGGAGAATGGGATGTCCCTGAAAATGCAATAAAACATGCATGTTCACCACCTCAATATAAAAGCTGTCAAACCATGTAAAACCAGTTGAGCAAAATCAAGCACGAGATTCGTTCTCACCTCATCAATGTTGCTCCGAGTCCCCGGTACAGTCCTTTGACTCCTTTGGTCCTCAGCAGCTCTCTGGTGATCTGTGTGGCAGACACTCGCATGATTTGAGGTGCAGGGCTGGTGTTGTAGGAACGGCTAAGAACAGCACTGGTCCCACCGATTTTCAGAGCCGATACGCCACTAGGCACCCCCCTCTGCTGGGCCACTGGTAGGTACAGGAGAAATGAATATTATAATTGTTATTTTTAGAACATCACAAAAGCATTATTCGATCCTTTTTTCTGCTGATTTCCTTTAAAGTTACCTAGCCTTCCAGCATCCTGCAACTGGATCTTGAGCATCTCCATGGGTGTGGTGATAATGACCTGACACATTCCTGCACAGCATCCTGCCAACATCTCCTTGAACACTGTCAACTTGCTGATGAAAACATGAGACATACATGGATGTTGTTAAAACCAAGAATAAAATCGCAGTATAGAAATCAGCTTTATTTAGCGCTACTACTCACCCATCTTTGCTCAGCTGTTGGCGGAAGAAGTCATTAGCAGCTAGCTTGATGGCCTTCTCGGGGGTTACCAGGGTGAGATTTACTGCAGCACCTGCAACAAGAGAGGTCCACAAACGTAATTTAGATGAAACATTAGAATACAGAAAGATGTCTGTCAAATGAACTATTCCACATCACAGATATCAATAGGATAAAGTAGCAATGGTTTATTCAAGGCATAGGATCTGCTAATGTGGTCACTGCCTTACAAGATGAACCAGTAACCTATTGACAAGCAGTAACATGATGGGATGAAAAAGATTCAAGAAACTTGGCATAAGAAAAGCGTTCTTTTTTGGTAGACAGATTAGATTCCTGTTGAGGACACATTGCCAATTGAAATGTATCACAGAACCCCCCAAAAAGTTATGTGATATACTTGGTAATAATACAATTAAAGAGCCTACTCAGACATAGAGAACGTTCAGCATGTTATGAACAATGTGATTAGTCTTACCTCTGTACATGCCAAAGTAGCCTTCAGATTTAACTGTCTTTATAAGGCAATCCATCCTGAACAAAAAACAGGAATTGATAGTTATGCACATTGTATACAGGAAACACTTAATGTTTATGTATAACATAACAGAGTATAAAACAAAACAAACTGGTATTGGAAGTGAAAACTTGACATGAACATTGGCAAGGCAAAGGTTGTCAAATAATGTTGATTATAAATTGGTCACAAAAAGAAATGAATAAATACTGATAATCTAGACAGTTTAACTTGGGTCGACCAGCCTTTGCAGGGCTCAGTTTCTTAAAATTCATTCTCGGAAAACAATCTAATCAGAAAGACACATTATTGTAAATATACAACTGAAAGGTGACAAATATGACAAACCTGTATAAGTAAAGTGGCAGAAGTGCAGCATTTGCCCATTTAAGTAAGTTAATTCCAAATCTAGGAAAAAAGCAGGGGGGGGGGGGGGGCGTTTCTTACATATTTTTGTAGAGTTGTTGCCCGCTGCGCTGGTTCTGAAGGCGGGTCTTGGCCAGGTCAATTGGAAACACACAGGTGACTCCCACCATGCCTGCAATCCCTCCATTGATCAGTTTGGCTGGGAGGCTGTTTAAGTACAAGTCAAAACAGACATGTGCATTACAATCATTCCTTTTAGTCCTCAAAGTGGACTAAAAGGTGTGGCAATGTCAGAGAACAAAACCTACTGAAACTGAACTAAAGCAGTACAATTAGTGGTCTGATAAAGCACATACTTAGGGACTTTCTCTCCATTGGAAAATCATTTTTAACTTTAATCATTTTTAACTTTAAAGGGTGTCTGTATACTGTATGTGAGGCCTTAGCATTGCAACTGAACTGAGTATAATGTGACTGCCTCTGGGAATATGCGCTTCCAAAAATAACTTGACGACAGAGTAAATAAAACATACACATGTCCAGAGGCAGTCGAATCCTAAGGCTTCATTGATTTGCCACGTTAGCCTTGGAGAAACAGAAGGCTAACTATAACAATTTACAAGACTTTAACAGAGTTAAATAATCAGCAAGCTGTATTTCTATATTGCACTTTGAGCAGGCTACATATGTTGTCATGCTGGATTTGATGTATTGTCCCGATGGACAGAGCAGGTTCATACCTAATCTGCTGTTGCTGGGCCATGGTTCCTGGTTGTTGTGAGTGCAGAGGCTAGTCAGCACAAAGGAGGAGGCCGCAGAGGGAGAGCAGGCAGAGAGTCCCTGAGAGACACTGAGCAAGGCGGGAGTGTAAGGAAGCTCAGGGTTATATATATATATACACTCAGAGGAAGTCCAGCCCTGCAGATCCAGGGATAAATTCAACATTACTCTCCACCCACTGCACCGCCAGCCAAGAAATGGAGCCAAGGACAGTCATCACCCAAACAAAATCACACCACAAGCTCATTTTCTTCCACGGACACACCTGCCTAACATGTTTGGAAATTATTTCCAGTTGCCCAAAGTTCTTCGATCCAAACACACTGATTGGGTAATAGTAAAATGGACTAGTGTCAGACAACTATGACACAACAATGGTTGTGCAAAAAGTGTTGCCATACAAATCCTGATTGTTTTTAGTATACACATCTATGATTTCTAATCACAATTAATCAAAAACACCTCCAGACCAGAAAAATCATCTTTAAGAAGAAACTTGAGTGTTTTTCTTAAATAAGTGCCTACTTTGGTACCAGGCCTGGTTTCTGTGATTTTGTTGTATTGGGGTTAATAATGGTACACGTTTTTTTTACAAAAATACTAAAGGCTATGGTTTTACTGTATATTGAATGATACTACCTGTTACTGCAACCACGTTTGAATAGATTTATTGGATCTAATACAATAGTAGTTTTAAGCTAAAAGCTAGTAAAAACATTAGGCAAGTAGGCTACTCACAGAAGAAAGTTTGCTGCGTCTGCTCTGCACCGAACTAAAAGTTGGACATTTTGAAGTGCAGCCCTGCCCTGCTATGAGCTATCTCTGGACTACAGTTTATTGACAATGATGACTGGCTAGTTAAAAGATGTAAACGTATATTTCGAAAGAAACATTATGTCTCGTTAAAAGCATGCTCGACCCACCTTAGATGAAAGCTAATGTCCTGCTTTGGCGAAGTTTAAGTGGCCTCTCACTCCAGCAGGCTTCAGGTCTGTATGAATGAATATCGAATTGAGGAAGCGCGTTAACCTTCCAGGGGCGTCACAGACCTGAGTTATCCAGTGAAAAGAGGGGATTTGCAAAGAAGGATGGGCCAACTTGCCTCAGAATTTGCACAGGTGAGCATGATGCAACTTTTCCCAAATATTTCTCACAGGTCGCTCAGAAACATGTAACTAATTCTGCATGGGCTCTCAAACCTCAGAATCACAAACTAACCAAATCATTCTCCTCCTAAGCTTTACAGATGACACTTTACATGTAAATATAATTATAATCGAGTAGTTTTTTGCATATATTATTTGTAATCTTTATTAATTTACACACTTTTCACAGTTAAATTAGATGCATTTTAAACAGTACATTTTGCTACATATTGCCGAAACCATAAACAGCTGAAGAGCAAATAAACACTCGTCCATCGGCGTCCATTTAGCATGCATGTGCACTGCATGTTTAGGCATATTGTCAGTTTTTCACAGCGGGCTGGGTTTGGTTCTTCACACCGCCCAGGGTCACGGTGCATCGGTCTTTAGAGACCCGGCTGGTGCGGACACAGTGGTGCGAGCGCGTGTTGCAGCGCCTGCAGCTGCAGCGCTGCGCCGCAGGATAATACAGCTGTGAGTTTACATCCTGAGGGCAGCCCGGAACATGGACGGCTCGGTACACCAGAGAGAGAGGCACACAGCTGCGCTGGATCAGGAAAATCCTTCCGAACCTTCCTTTCAAATTGGTGTCCTGACAAAGAGGAAACAGCATTGTTAACATGAGATTGGGGCGTGTGAATTGTGTTACAGCACTTCTACCCATAATCAGTTTCACAAAGTATATGTAAAACAAACCAAGATTTTAATTTGGATCCACATGTTGCACTTAGATTAGAATGAAACTAAGTAGGCTATTTTACGCAAGTATAATGTAATTAAAGTAACCTACAATTAAATGTTATGTCAAGGTACTCTTTGCTACACTAGCCATACACTATATTTGACACTTCAATATTGTACTTATTACTCCTCTATTTTCGCACTTAGTTACTTTCCCAATTTTCTTTATTCGGAAATTGGCCATTGTAGCTACTTAATATGTGTTTTACTTTGGGTGGTTTAAAGGTGCTAAATTCCTAATTCAGAGCATTAAAAGCAGAAAACAATTTTCTCTATATAAAACATAGTGGTGTAATGTTGTCCTGAGTAGATGATAAAGTCACACTGTTCAGGACAACATTATACCATATTTTGCTGTGTTTGTTGAAATATAAGCTTCTCTGTGCTTTTTTATCCAGCCGGTAGCCTACTGCCGCGTTTGAATTTGAATCTCTGTGTGCGTATGTCCAACTGACTAGCTAATGGACTATGCTCTGTTTTCTTACAGTAATTGTTCCTGAAACAAATAAAACCCCTCAGTTTAAAACTCTTAACTCTTTAAACACTGTTGCTGTTGATTGCACTGTTAGCTTTTAGCCGCCCCTTTAGCCTCCTCCATGTTAGCCGTGTGGAGACAATCACTTAATCACAGATGTGATCTTTGCTAGGAGTTTACTTCAGCCACCATGTGGACTTCCAACTTCCTTTGTTTGGACAATTTAAGATGACGAATCAAGGTATAGCATTGCAGTATGTTGCATCAAGTATTCTTTTCATGGGCATAACCACGCCAACAGCATGCTTCCTTGTTTGGATTCATGCATCAAAATGTTCAGCTAAAGACTGGACAGTGGAGAGTGTATAGTCACCTGTGTGTGACAGTAGCCACTGCATATGGTTGTGTTGATTGCCACACACTGGCCGCAGTCTTGCCTCTCAATCCATATGGTGTGATTCTTCAGCATACAGGAAAACACTGTTCCATGCATTAACGCACACAGCAGCATGCATTTCAACAATAACGACGGCATTCTGAAAATGAGACATTTTGAAAATCATTATTACAAAAACAATATATACACTCAGGAGAATTTCATTGCAACAATATCAACATGTTAGGTTCATGCAAACTTAGATCGAAGAGAAAAAACACACCTTGACATCTGACCTTTCGGAATTAAGAGATATCCAATGAAAACAATATGAATTTAAGCCTGAAGGATTTGACTTCAGAGGAAATGGTTTTAGATATCCAATAAATCTGTGTTGTCTTAATCAAATAAGTGGATGATAGTTCTGGATTCTTCCTCTTGTTCTGTCCACTCAGTTCCCCAACTCCACCATGTTCCTCTCCTTTATGAAATTCTGAAAAGATGATTGTTGTCTATCCTCTTTTATGGACGCCTTAATCCACCTCGACTGCCCCAGTACACTAGAAGTCTAAAACATCATTCCAGAAATCACATGAATGTGGGTGTGTTTAGTGTGTGTGTTTTTGTGTGTGTGTACAGTGTTCCTTTTCATAGGTGATATTGAAGAATATGTGCTCAACCATTGGGTAGGGGGCTGGTCAAACCCGATTCACGTGGTTGATTCCTCACGTTTTAGACCATGTGAAGTCCACCTTCTTTCCCTGTGTTTTGATTTGATTTGCAAGATCCACCCACCAAAATTCCTGAAAGTAAGTCCCTTTTCGAAAGTGAAACCCTGAAGATAAACTAGTGTTTGCAAATTTGTAAATGTAGGCTATAAAACCACATTTAACCTATTTATAGCATCAATGGCTATTTGTGCACTTTAATCATGAGTTTATATTAAGGGCATTAATCAGCTATTAAATGTGAAAGAAATAAAGTTAAATATTTCTTAATTTCTAACTATATTTAAAAACATTTTTTAAGTGATCTCATTTGGCTGATGCTGGGTCAAATCTCTCATGTTTCTGTCTCTAACTGAGTGAAAAGGTTATGCCCTCCTTTTCTAAGCCATTAATGCTTCCATTATTCCCATCTGTTACTAATGTGAGTGGCCATGTGCCATCATATTTTCCCCGCACAAAGTAGTCAATAAACATGTTTACCAAACACAATTGATCCTAATCATGCCATCATCATGTCCAAAGCACACTTCATGATCCTCAATGCAAACACAGGCTTACTTCCACTATTCAATTAAAAACACAGGTCTTGATCCTGTTCTCTTCAACCATCTATATATCTAAAGTTAACAATCATGGTAAACAAAAATAATCAGAATTATTCCAGAAAAATTGATGTAAATCTACACTGAAATACGGACAAATGCAGGGACAGTTCAATTAATTAAAATATACAATATTACCGTATTATGGTTTTCCCACTATGCTGCTGGCCTGGCACTGTTTCTGCCATTCTGCTTAATGATAATCATGTTGGATCACATGTCAAAACTCCATCAGATAATTGCAACAAAGTGGGTTGTTGACAGTTCAGCAACTATCTGCCCTGACACAGATCCAGCTTTATACAGATGGTCGGATTATATTTTGTGCATGGTCTCGAAACAAAAAAACTTTGATAGCTCAAAAAAGTAGTGGTGTGCTTAAAACCACTGTGCACTGTGTTAGTACACAGTGCACAGTGGTTTTAAGCATGCCACTAGGGTCATGATTGGGTCAAAAGCAGGTATTGTTTTAGATTACAAGATGGTAACTGTGCCTTGAAACAATGAACAATTGCTTTATTTGTTTTGCAGGAGGAAAGCGGAGATACAGGACTTAACACAATGACACGTCATATAAATTCATAGTAAAAGACACATGTTGAAACTATTTGTACCTTTTAAGATGAAGTAGAGATCATTTTGCGAATGTATCACCCTACTTCAGGAGACCTGGCTTGGACCACGTACATTAATTATGGGACTTTATCTTGAATCTTGAATCGTTCTTGTGCTAAAGCTGCGCAAAATGTGTTCACACAGGCAGACAGATATACACACACCTGGCAAAGTACTCAAAAATGCCTTCTGTGGTAGTTTGTGTAATAGTATTAGTAAGTGTTTCAAGGAACATACTTTAATGACACACAAACAGACTCACAGGGGGGAAATAACGTTTTTTCTGGTAACTATGTTTAAAACTTTAAAATCACAATCAGCAAGGGCACTGGGTGTAGGTGGGAAGAAGTGTTGAAGAGACCCTTTCCGGATTTGGAGTTGAGGCTATTGGGATCACATTGCAAGATATATTTATTTTTTGCACCCGTTTCTTTGAAAAATAAAGGTCTAAAACTTTGCATGCAAGAATAAATGTTCTCAGGCAGGTTTGTTGTCAAATTTCCAAAAAAATATGTGGAAAGGTTTATTATAAACGTAGGAATTGGCATTCTAACAGGACAGGCCATTTAGTTGCCCTTCTGCTCAACCCTTCCCTTGTCGCCCTTATCATCACGATGTCTGCAGATGCTGTTTGAGGTTTACGATCTGAGTCTCTCTGTTTCTGATCATACTGTCCGGGTAACTCTACACGCTCCGATAAGACCCTTGAGCTGGGTCAGACAGAAACATGAAACCTTTTTGTTTGATATTAGCCATGCCCTGGCCATGCCCCCAGGTCAAGAGGTCACAGACTAACACAAAGTAAAGCCATTACATTTACCTGAATTACCTGGTCCAGCAAAAACAGTAATCGTGCATTATTATTATTTGATAAGCTATACATATTAAAGTGCAGATATTTTTTCTCTTAACATAGAGATTTGCCTTATTTTCTTTTGTTGATGATTTTTATTTGTTTGGTTGTATGTAATTATAATGGGATCATATTAAAAAGATTGTTAAAAAAAAATTACATAGCTTTAACATAAATGTAATACATTTATCCATCTATGTAATTAAAAAAGAAAATCTTGTGATCTTGTTAATGAAAAAGTGGGAGGAGAGTAGTCTGAATTGGGTTCTGGAGCTGTGCTCCACCTCATACATCGCACTCATTTGCTAGCCACGAGCGATTCCAAGTCAGTGAGCGTCACATCCACCGTGAGGCGCTGAAACTGCGCCACACGGTTTCTCCTGCTACAACTGCTCACGTTGACCCATATTTTCTGTTCGCTCGCTCACCCGAATCAGGTGATACCCTGCTAGGGTAACTATTGGCTCTTGTCTCAGACCTTCCCCGAGGTGATTGGTGGAGTGACGAGCACTCAGCATGTGACCTCTACAATGAGCTTCCGCCCACGGAAGTAACATGGTGGACACGTTGTTTTAATACTGTGTTAAATTTGAGTACAAAGTTCGTTGTGGTGCAAATTATACTGAATCAACTTGGCGTATTTTTTTATACCAGCGAGGCCGTCCGCAACATAAAAACCAAACTTAAATGTTGTAAATGCTTTCGTTTCAAGCTGTTTGTAGTTTAAGTTTCGCTGTTGAAGAGTAGAATGAACCCGAGTGGCATGCTGGGAAACAGAGCCGTTTTCCCTCATTAACTGGGAGCATTTATGTCTGTAATCTACCTTCTTATAAAATTAATAATACGCTTTATGCGCCATGGACTAAAGAAGATGCTTAACAATTCAATTAAATACAAAGTCATTTTTGGACCAGAAATCTTCCATTGAGATATAATGAGAGTACCTTGTGTCTTAAATAAAAGTAAATGAACATATTACATTAATAGTAACATAAAATTTAAATGAAAAATGTAATGCAACATAAATCAAAACATGAAAACAGTCACAATGCAAAGACAAGACTTTTTCCCAGAATCACAGAATTCTGAAATATTTATTTTTAACATACTCTGAATTTGCCCAAAAGCAGCCATCAACAAAAGTAGGATGTAGAGATAACAGTCAGTTGTTCCCCAATGTTCTCTGCAGTGAATTCAAGTTACCACTAGATGGCAGTCAAACACAGTCCCACATTAAGTCCGATCATAATTGTGAAACTGCGGACAGATATTTTGCTTACACACGCAAATTGAGACTCAGCACCAAAGTGTATGCCAGTCTAAACTTTGACCTTCTTCCAATTCCTTTATCACACTTAGGGCTTACACATTTTAAATACAAAAATGAATGGAAGTTATATGCACTCATTATGCATATAATTATGTTAGCATTCTAAACACATACAGTAGCAATAACACACTCAATAACTCAGTAACTTATCCCTAATGGGCCCTGCACTTGTTTATTTCATTTACACAATATCACAATAACATTAAAGTGCTGATCAACAGTGTTTAGTTCCAATTCATTCTCTAATAGAGAAAACAATGAGCAGCTGAACAGCTGATTTGCAAACCACAGCAACAACAGGGAAGCTGTTTAATTTTCCCTGCATGTGCATTGCTTTGGTAAGTATATTGTCAGGGTCCCACAGCGGACTGGGTCTGGCTCTTCACACAGGGTCACTGTGCATGAGTCATTAGAAATCTGGTGTTGACACAGTGGGGTGTGTGTTGTAGCCTGCAGCTGCAATAGTTGGCTGGTTGATAATGCAGCTGGGAGTTTACATCCTGAGGGCAGCCTGGCACATGGGCGGTTCGGTACCCCAGAGAGAGAGGCACACAGCTGGGCTGGATCAGGAAACACATCTCAAACAGTCCCCTCACATTGGTATCCGGAAAAAGGGCAAACATGACTGTTAACATGACTTGGGGAGTGTGACAATAATTGCGATACAATTTAGTAAGCAATTTTACACTTCTGCCCCTATCACTTTCAAAATGACCAGTTCCTTGTCACAGTCTAGATAGAATATGGGCCCAACCATAAGGTTTGATGCTGGACAAACCTGATCCTCATGTTCATTCCTCACGTTTTAGGTCATATGAAGTCTGCTGTCCTGTGTTTAGATGTCATGCACAGGATGCCCCAGAATTCCTGAAAGTGAGTTCCTTTTTAAAATACACACATTTAAACAAATTTGACACATTTTAATTCATTAATATTTTCCATGTATTGTTACCTTTTAAGACAGGGGAGTGGACCTGAACTATTGAAGAAGCAATTTATTAAAGTACCCAAAATAAAAATGAAATTAAGTTCATAATTATTTGTTATTATTTGAAGTGATCTCATTTGGCTAATGCTGGGTCAGCACGCTCATGTTTCTGTCTCTGAGTGAAAAGGTACCCTCCTTTTCTAAGCCATTAATGCTCACATTATTCCCATCTGTTATTCATGTGAGTGGCCATGTGCCCTTTTTTTCACAAAGTAGTCATTTTTGAAGAGCTATTGGTTGCTGAAGACATTGGATCCGTGAGTTCATATACAGAAATTATTAATATATGGCCCGAAAAATCTTAGTGTAGCTCTTTAAACGTATGAGTTGTTAGTTTTAATGTTTCATTAATAGTAGAGCTTGTTCTA
Organism: Notothenia coriiceps; assembly: GCF_000735185.1. Taxonomy (NCBI): domain Eukaryota; kingdom Metazoa; phylum Chordata; class Actinopteri; order Perciformes; family Nototheniidae; genus Notothenia; species Notothenia coriiceps. The sequence goes on from NW_011336222.1 coordinate 72,441, forward strand.
TGATTGTTTCTCCTGTTACAGCTTTCTCTTGTGTTGAGTCCTTATTATCATTTGATGAATAAATAAATAATGTAATGCTATGAAGTTTGTCGAGACTCTTCCCTCTTTTTCTGAATTCCAGTAATAGGATTTGCTTGGCTGATGTATGCTTCCTTTAAACTTAACCACTCATACACACAAAGATAGCCACAAACGAAGGTATTTCAGTTCACCTTGTCAAAGGAAACTCAGTAATTAAGTATTTGGAATTGCTGAATTTTATTGTGATTTGACGCTGTTGTCACCTCAGTGGTTGGAGGGGATTTCGGTTAGGACAGAGGCCATGGATCCCTATTGCATTAATTATGAGATGAATTGAATGAAGAAATCAGAATCAGAAATCCGTTAATTGTCCCGCAATGGGGAAATGTACATGATTACAACAGCAGATAGTGCAGATAACTTAAGGGAACAGTGTTATTGCACATCAGGGGTATTTCAGTCTATGTGTGTGGGGGGTCTAGCAGGGGCCGTGGTGGTTGTACAGCCACACTGCTGCAGAAAGGATCTCTAGACACCACGGGTAAAGCAGCCTGTCGCTGAAGGAGCTGCACAGTGCGGACAGGGTGTCCTGGAGGCGGTAGGACACATTGTCCAATAGTGATGACATCTTTGCCATCACTCTTCTGTCCCCAACCTCCTCCACAGTGTCCAGAGGACTCCCCAGGACAGAGCTGGCCTTCTTTAACAGTCTGTTAAGTTGCATCCTGTCAGCAGCCGAGATGCTGCAGCCCCAGCAGACCACACAATAAAAGATGGCTGATGCCACAACAGAGTCTAATAAGGTCTGCAGGAATGCCCCCTCCACCTAAAAAGACCTCAGTCTCCTCAGCAGATACAGTCTGCTCTGCCCTTTTCATACAGAGCGGAAGAATTATCAGTCCAGTTCAGTTTATTGTTCAGATGAACACCAAGGTATTGATAGATCTCACAATCTATATGTCCGCTCCCTGGATTTTCACTGCTGTTGGGGGTGAGTGTTGGCGCCGTCTGAAGTCCACCACCAGCTCCTGTGCATTCTGTGGCATCATGCACCTCAGGATGCTTCTATTGCTCTCGCATCGGACTGGAGGCCCCTGCAGCAGCTAAACTTCTACCTGGCAAGGTCCCTGCAGCTAAACTTCTACCTGGCAAGGTCCCTGCAGCAGCTAAACATCCACCTTAAGGCCCCTGCAGCAGCTAACATCTACCTGGCAAGGCCCCTGCAGCAGCTAACATCTACCTGGCAAGGCCCATGCAGCAGCTAACATCTACCTGGCAAGGCCTCTGCAGCACCTAGCATCTACCTGGCAAGGCCTCTGCAGCACCTAACATCTATCTGGAGCTATCTGCAGCAGCTAACATCTACATGGAGCTATCTCACCAACCACATCTTTCAGTATGGCACCAAAGAAGGTGCAGGTGGACAGCAAAGAAGGAAAACCAGAGGAGGATCTGGTCT
>NW_011336222.1:73965-101164 GCF_000735185.1 Notothenia coriiceps
TAGGATGAAGGCCACGGATGTCGCCAAGTTATACTGCTGACACATAAAACATCTATCATACACAGTAATGTGTCGCATGACAAAGACTAATTTGGTAATGAGTTGTGGGTCTCATGAAGACATAAGAGAAGAAAATCACACCACACAGCACAATATAATAGGGCAGTAAAACTATAAGGGATGCTATAACTTACTACAACACACACACACACACACACACACACACACACACACACACACACACACACACACACACCTTCACCTTTCACATCCACATGACTTTGTTTGTCTTGAGTAAAGAGTTACTCTCTCTTGTGCTTTCCTCTCAGTGCCCATGCCCAAGGGCCCCTTTTCTTTATTTAGAAGGAGAAGTGTGGGATCTCGTGCCCAAGGTGATTGTAACTCAGTGTCTCAATCAGCCCTGCAGCTCAGCTTGTTAATGGAGCATAGTGACGCAGGGAAACAACTGCTGAGTTTGTTTTCCATGCTGTCTCTCAATCTCTCTCCAACTCTCTGTCTTTTCATTCAGTCTTCCTTTCAAAAACACGCTTAGCCTGGTAAAGGGGGGCGGATTTTTCCTTCTGTGGAAAATCTGATTTGTGCCCAGTAAGCCAAAACTAAAAACCTCCGAGTGTCACCCTTTCCACGCCACGCAGAGTAAACCCACGCCGGACTGAAACTAGGCTTAAGCACACATGATGAATACGAGAACTGAAAACAATTGAGCATTGTTTGTTAAAATAACACATGGGGGTAAATGTCAGCGGTAGTGAGTATCAATGGTGCACTTGCTCCATTTACGCGCATCCCATCATTTCAATCGCCGAACATGCACTTACCCAGAATATAAAGTTGAACACGAACAAAAGGTATTTCACACATCTCATTCCTCCTTCCACCTTCGACATTTTGGCTCGATGAGTTTATCCTTTATCCCCGCAAAAATGCTCTAATGGTTGTATTGGCTCCTTGCACTGAGACAATAATAACGGTCCACTCGGTCACAACACAAGTGCATCAAGAAGCGCCGTCACGTTATTCTCTCGAACACACACACAACACAGGATCCGCTTAGACTCTTTCCAGACCGCCCCTTTCAACAATGCAGAGGGGGGGCTGAAGGGGGGATCGAGACTGCACGATGAGAGGAGCTTGCTTATTATTGACCTATAAACTGATATAAACACTTGTGTTCAGTATGCAATTGAATAACAGGTAAATGGTAAAATCTTGCCAGGAAAAAATAAGGACAGACTTTTGTGTTTAAAACTTAATAAATACCAAAGTTAAGTTCTGTTTCAATGCTGATTGTTATTGTTTGTGTTATAGGACAACACCATGTATGTGCATGCTATGTGCTTATCTCTTTGACGAACTATAACAAATACGTCACACACACACACACACACACACACACACACACACACACACACACACACACACACACACACACACACACACACACACACACACACACACACACACACACACACACACACACACACACACACACACACACACACACACACACACACACACATACACAGCAACGATAAATTAGTTAAATTGGAAGTGACCAAGTTATGATGTAACCCCCTAACTAAGAAACAGGGACTGTGCCAGAAGCAACTGTAGAGGTTCAACTTTCCACATCAGCATGACAGTAACCTTGAGATATTTTCCCTATAGATATAACATATTTGTTAGCTACAGTATGATACAATTCCTATAAAGTTATAGCATCTTATAGTTTTACTGCATTATATTGTGGGATTTTCTTCTTATGTCTATCATGAGACCACAACTCATTACCAAATAGTTTGTCATGCACACATTACAGTAAGTATGGAAACTAGCCTATTTGAAGACAGCCTAACTACAAAGTCAAACCTCATACACAAAGCAAATAGCTCACTATAAAGACAGAAACTAAACAATGGAAAGCCCAGCCTCTCTGAAGACATTAGTATGTTTGTTTTGTAATCACATTATTAAACAACAGGATTTCCTTTTTCAAGATAAACCATGACACTGACAGGTTGAGGCATCTCCCAACCAGATGTCAGTTCAGTAATATAAGCCTTGAGTGGAAAATAGTAGGAGTGTCAAAACATTTAAAAACGATGTTGCCTCATCATTTATCACTAAATGTAATTGTTCTTGAAGGATGAACTGGAAGCTAGAATAGTTTTCACTTTTTTGTTTTACTCCCTAAGGCACTTAACATAGCCCTGGAGTGATCAGTTAAGGATGAGTTTCACACCCTATCCTTTCCTTTCAACTTCATCTTAAACCTTCTTTTGAACCTTAAAAAGATGCAATGAAAATATTAGGAGTTGTTGAAGAAAACTGAGGGTAGTTATTTTAAAAGTATGGCAATTTAGTCAAAGTAAAAATGCAAACAACATGTATTTGCCTCGGCCTTAATGGCTGAAACACTGTGTCTAAATAGCCATGAGTTATGAAAGGCTTTTGGATTTACTACACCCCTGACTGTGTCAGTTTTCTTTAACATCAATACACTGGGATGTCCAAACGGAAGAACACCAGAGGAAGAAGTTATGTGACTGCTACAAACATGTCTAAATAAGTGTGTGTCCTGAAAAGGCTTCTTAGAAAGCCATAGTTGCTTTGAGGAAACATTTGTTTTCTTTATTCTTATAATAATGTCTCACATTACCCACTGATGTTTATCATCAATGTTTTCACTGAACTCATTGACTTCTTATTTTCAAATGTATTGCCCAACCCTGTGCTCAGCTTTTGTACAAGATACAAATTAAATCTTCTATTAATGAAATGGAAAGAGTAGCCCCTCTGCTGGATTTCTCCCCTCAGTGTCATCAGTGACTGGGAGCATGTAACCCAGTAGCAACACCATGTTCAACATAAATATTTTCCCCACAACCATGGAGAGCAGTGGGAACGTCCAAAGAGCAGACCCTTTTATCACTGGGAAAGTAGGCACTGGTTAGAAAATATCCTTATAGAGGAACAAAATTGTCTGCCAAACTGAGCGCTAGGGAAGAAAAAGTAAGACAGGAATGGCATGGAGGGAGAGGACTAGAATAAATACTTAGATGGTGTTTAATGTGAACAACATGTGGTTATTTTCAGCCCTTCACACACACAGACATCAGTCTCAAAACTGAACAATCTGGAATTCTCAGAGCAGCAAAGTTTGTGCTGCGACACTCGTTCAGGGAGAAGGAACAAAAACAAATGAGGTTTGGTTTGGACCTTAACCAGAGCTCTGCCTAAAGAGGAAAGGCTGATAAGACTGGGACATGAGCACTGTGTCCCTGCCTTTGTTCACAGTTGCCATGTGCTTCTAAACATTTGAATAAGAAAAATACAAGCAGGCCATAAACCCCATTAAAATGTTAGACATAATGGTTTTACAGCTTAACTTTAACAGGTCCACCTTTGGGTTGTCTTGTTTAGTAGCTCTTGTCTTTTAATGCAACCATATTGATAACTGTGAGCAAGCCAACTTTAAACACATTTAAATGATTGTCTTGACTGTAAGCATCTTAGGAATATGAAGTAGTGTTTTTCCTTTTTCCGTGAGAAGCATGGCCCGGATCTAAGGTCATTGTTGATGACAGACTGTGAAGTCTGTTTGTGAGGGTGTAACTTTAGGCAAGGTGAATTAAGCTAAAACTAAACTGAAGCTTGATCAAATCGTTTTAAATAATGTTAGTTACGCTTTTATCTTAACACTTTGATTAGTTAACACATCAATAAAGAGTCAGGACACAGTGTTGAAAGAGATCTGTGGCAGAAATGTGTGACACCATATACAGGTCACACTGCAAACACTCACAGTGAGGTAATTCATCTTAAGGGAAAGTCAGTCCTCTTCATTCACTTATTAGGAGATGAGTTGTACAAATGCAGGGTCTGACAAATGATCACGGTAAACCTTGTTTAAAGGCTCTTTGACGAGGATTGATATTTATTCTCTGCATTCAAATATCTTTGATCAGACAGCCATGCTGCGATGAAGTTTCCTGGCAACACGCCCAGATCTGACTAGCATCGTGTATGATCTGTAAACATGTGAAGGTGAGAGTACAGTCAGGCACCTGGGACATGGCGATGATTTGAGGAAAGCTGCAGAGTCAGAATGTTCACTAAGAAGACAGTAAATAAGTGAGATTCCTCCTTTTACTCCTGGGTTTATTTGGCACCAACATGAACATTTGTTTTGACCAATTTCACTTCACCACAAGAGGGCAGCATATTATTGCAAAGGAATGGTCAGGGACATCCACAGTGAGAGGGAGAGATATTGTGTCTGTTTAAATTATCTTTTTTAGTGAATGTCTGCGATTGGCCCCCTTCTACCACGTCATTTGCAGTGTTGAAATTTGATTAATTGCAAACCTTTATTAAAAGCATCACCAAACCAAAATCAACTAAAATGATAAGGGCATGCAAGTCAATTATGACCAATGTGATCTAATCTAATCAGTGTATAGTTTCATATTTTGTTTGAGGAAATCTAAGTGATATACAGTTCTCTTGGTTGCCATTCACTGCCCTGATTTTCACTCTGTTTGCGTAGAAATCTGTGACGAATAACCTGAAAAAGTGAGTGGAGAAACAAACCAAATGTAGATGCCTCCATCCAGGGAAAGAGGGGTTACTGAATAGATAGATTATATAATTATGCTTGCAGCTCTCACCGAGCCCAATGAGCACCTATGTTGGATTTTACAACGCTTAATGCTTGTTAAATGTCATGGTGGAAAATGTACTTGTGGCCTTTTTTGGTTTTGAACAGATATATTTAATCATACTTCCCCCCTCTGTTTTTAGAGCTCGAAGGAGGTTAGTTACTAGCTATAGAAATATTTAAAATATGGTAAAAAAAGAACAATTATTTAAATCAAATGTTTTCTCCTTTCTTCATATCCAACTCATCTTTTTACGACCCTTTAGATCTATATTGGGGCCCGCGTAGGAGTGTGCTTTTTGGGGCTGTGCAATGCAGTGCAATGTTATGCTGAATTTTGTATTTCTTTTGGCCACTTAGGGACAGTAAACACGTTGACATATTATCACCTCATAAAGTTATTTGGACAGCATGTTACCAAGCAGTTGTATACATTGAACAGACACAGAGCAGCATTGGCATCTATTTAAAAATGTGTCTCAGATGAATGTCAAATAAATCCACTTTCCTCTGTGGTTAAGCCTCCAACAAGTCCTTTGGGATATTTGGCTATTTAACTGCTAAATGCTTCTCTATGTTCACCAGCTAGGGCTACTTTGGTTATACTGTTTGTTGTCGAGGAGCTACCAGACACTGGTGATTCACTAAAAACAGCTGACTGTTGCATTTGGACACAGCATCGAGAAAAGAGGTGAGACTGTCGAAGCAAAAGAGAAAAGTTGCACATCATTACAATTATAACAATGTAGTAAAATAACTGAAAAAACCACTGAAAGTTGGACGGAACAGCCGAGCTGGGTGATAACTCTCTGCGAGTGTCTCACTACGAAAACCTCGTTTACATTTCACATTGCAATTTCATTCACTGTTAATATCAAAAATATTGATAAAAGACATCAACACTACTAACTGACAAAAGAAACCAGGCAAGTACTGAGGTGTTTAATAAATAACAGCATGAACAACACAACATCGATAACAACAACAACATTAAAAGCTTTAATTCATTTTGTATATATACACATATGTATATATTTTCATATTTGACTGTATAAACCATAAATATGACATGCAGTCCTCATAACTTAAAATAACCAGGACTTCTTGTACTGAGGTAGGGTCAGGGGCCAAGGGGTTGGATAGATAAAGCTGCTTGTGTGTGTGTAAGTGTGTTTTTGTATGTATGGAGGTGGGGGAGAGGATTACAGTATTGGCAATAAAGCTGCAGTGGCTGTTTAGTAGAAATGTGTGTGCTTGGTTCATAGTTTGGTTGTCAGCAGTCGTTCTCCCCAGTCTGTGTCCCATTCATCCGGCCCAAGACTTCCGGCTGAGAACACACACACATGCTGCGTTGATGCGAATGAAACGCCAGGCTGTCCGTTCCTGGTAGATGGTCAGGGCGCTTACAAATATGTGTGTATTGGTGCAGTAGGAGTTCCAGTGGCGACTGTCGATGCCCCGACAGCCCAAGTTGCCTGATTTGCCCTGTTTTCCACCCCGTATCCCTGGCCTTCCCCCTTTTGGAGTCCCAGGGCCTCTGTGCGTGGGGGATCGGCAGGTGGTCATATAGAAGAACTGTTTCTTCACCACATTGTTGATTGTAACGTTGGGCAGCACTATCACCTCTTTTTCAGCAATATCTGTGGCTTTTGTGAGGTTGCCCACCCAGGTATTTATGCTGTCACATACTGAGTACTCTCCTCGGTGCATGGTGTGCGACCCTGCTCTGCGCCGCACCCTCATCCCCCTCACCCCTTCAATGTCATAGCCCTCACCTTCAAGAGCATCATGGGATGGGGCCACCTCGCTGAAGACAACACGGGGAGAGGGGCGGTAACGTCTTTTGGAGAAGAGCTTTGGGTCCACCACTGGGATGGAGGGCTCAGGGGGGGAATCCAATGTAGAGTGCCCATTGACAGGGCTTCTATCCTGGGCATGTGAAGCTGCTCGATGGGGCCTCTTGGTCCTGTGATGGTTGGTCCTTTGATGCTCCTGTGGAGAATGGTGTTCAGAAAGGTGGTCCTCCATTGCTGTCTGCTGCTGTCCTGCTCTGTGATTGGCTGCAGTCTGCTGTCCTACTTTGTGGTTGGCTGCCTCGGCGCACCGGGCAAATCCACCTCCCATGGTCTGTACAGCCTGGACGCCAATCAGGAGGAGCAGGACCAGTGATGACGACCTCATGGGCAAACGTCCTGAGGCCGACAAGAGAAGAAGAAAGTTTAGAAATATGGCTTAAATATCATGCTTGGTATATGGGCTATTGTACAAGAAACAATTAAGAATATCAGACATTTTCTGGATACACAATTCACATAAGGTTACAAGACGATTTGCCATTTAACTTTTTTAAGACAATTTAATGGAATATATTAGGGGTCTTAAAACTGTATTGGTATTTAACATTGCTTAATGATACGTATGGAAGTCGGCTTGAATTGGCTGATTGGCATCAGGTGTTTGTAAAATGCTTAACACTGATTGGCTCATTCATAGACAGGTTAGTAGCCTATCGTCCAATCTTATACATGCAGGTGTGCAGCGCGGGCCTTATGGTCTGTCACTAATCAATTGCTGCTGGTTTGTTCATGGCCGAGCACTCTCCTGCTTCTCGTTTCGGATAACTTGATTTGACCAGCCTTCAAAAAGTGTTCTTGTGTTTACTGTTGGAATGAGACCACTCTGCCGGGGGACTCAACACCGGATGTCGACTCACCATTACCGGGCCCTGAGCTAAGTAGGCTACCTGCTGCTGTGTTGTTTGTTGTCATATTCATTGGTGACATGTTTTTACTCTGGTTGTGTTGTCTTGGTAATGCCATTAAGAATCGGCTGCAATGTTGTTGGCGGTTGAGCAGGGCTGCTGTGCTGTTGTTTAAAAAACATATTTTTCATGAATGAATGAATTATTGGCATACCATTATGGCTTCTGAATGCTTACAGGGGTTGTTGTTCCTCTTGCTGTTTTTCTAAGCTGCTGCAACAGCAGCAGCAGCAGCAGCAGCTGTGTTTTACATTTGAAATCTTTATTGCAATCTTTGTATTTATTTGCAATGCATGTGTATTTATTTGCGTTGTTGTTGTTGTTGTTGTTGTTGTGTGTGTTGTTGTCTTGTTTTTTTCCCTTTATTGGTAATGTCTGAAGATATGCGAAATCATTATTTCTGCAGGGTCTCAACTGTTTTTGGCACGGTTTTGATTTGGAGTGGTTTATTGGCTGGTGTTTTTTTATGCCTGCTACCGTCACCTCCTACATGATATTTAGCTAAAATTTGAGAAGACCTCCTACTTTCCTAACTTTTATTAGCTCTCTCAGCAGAATCATATGTCCTTCAAAGCTCCCTTAAGAGTATTTTCTGCCAAATCGAAGTGAGTTGGTCAATTTGAGAATTGTTGAGAATGAAACTGTTGAGACGAATTTTACCATCACAACGAATTTGGTCCTCAAATTTGAATATGTCTTGTGTTGTGTGTTGCAGTGATGAGTGTTGTGTACCTGTGGAATGTGTCCAGTTGAAGTGGGAGCCCCTGTGGACTCTAAAGCCAGACTCCAGTGCAGGCCGGGCCCCTCACGCCTGCCATCTGGAACCCCTGAACAACAGGTCTGTAACACACACATAAAGACCAAATAGTTAAAGTAAACATATGGAATTAACCTCAGGTTTTCATATATGTAGTGTTGTAGCTAATATTTGATTAAACTGGTTACTGGTACTGACAGAAGAGAACTAAATGGAACTATCCACTTTTTGTAAGATGGCTCATTGGACATAGTGTTCCTCTTTCAGACTGACATACAGTTCAGTTTCAACAAGTAGTAAAATAGTGCAAGTAAAACTCTCATCCCCTCCCCTTGACATCCCTGCTCTCACAGACATACACAGTTTACCATTATCTGGCCTTATCTCATGCAAAGTACACACACTCGTTCACCATGTTTAACTCTTAGAGCTTAGACTTGCCACACATTGGAATGTGTGGCATTTGACACCTCATTAGATATTACATAATGTATTTTGAGCATAAACCACTCCAACATGCATCTTTAATGAGTTATGTGAACACATGCCCGCATAAACTCACACAAATGCAAACAATGGATTTCTTGCCATACATGCAAATGTTGTAATACATATCATTTTGTTTGTATGAACATGTGGCGTGCTTGGATGTTGAAATGTTTATGAATACAGCCCCTCGCACACAAACACTCAGCAGGTCACTCAGGGGTGTTGAAACTGCTGTGTATTTGTAACTTATCTGCAGCATTCTGTAAAAACCCACTTTGCTAAGTACGTTGTTAGAATACCACAAAGTTTTATTGATGTTGTAACATTTTAGCTCAACATGTTTATTTAACAACCTTGTTTTGAGAGAATAAGCGTCCAGGCTGGCTATTAATCATAGTTAGGTTATTCATGTTCATATTTTCAAAAATGAAACATTCTTGTTTTTAGTCAATCCTTTTTGTGGCCAACATGCCTTTTTATAGACAAATGAATTGTATTGAAATCCTTGCAGTGTTGTACATAATAACCAGAAGAGGTCAGTGTTGACTGCATATACCAGAATTCAAGGACAACTGTCAAGCAGCTGAGAGATGTCAGTGGTCCTGTTCCCATTACAAATAGCAACTACAATGCGTGAGAGAGGTTTAGCATTTCAAGACACTTTTCACTGTACTGAAGTCCTTGGTTTCTGTTTTTTGACCCACAGTTTTCTACAAATATAAGACTGTGGTAGAGAGTTACTCTTTGTCTAACTTCTCAAGTATTCTCTTTTTGAGGAACTTTTTCTTATTTTTTGGAGTATTTCTCTTTAGTGGTACTAATTTAGCTTTTCACACACATACCCATAGGCCTAGCTGGGAAATTTGTATTTGACTGAAAACTAAGAATGTACATATTGTATGCTGAGCTTTAATATGGTGCATTATCAACCTGTAAGTGCTCATCTCACAGAGGCACAACATTCAATGTGGCAACATTTGTTGTATTTAATAGGATTTAATAGATTATTTGCAATAAATAATCCATCATACTGTATAATGGTCTGTGACTCTAAAAGTGGTTGTTATTCATAATGAATACCATTTGCGGATAAAGCTCATGCATTTTTACTTCAGTAAATAACATTTAAGAAATACCTTGTTATTAAATACTTTGACAAATTTATAAATAAATACATTTACTTGATAAAAGTTGTGAATACCTTAGGGTCAGCTGGCATTGCAACTGCAAAACACTCAAAATATCTTGGCAGATGGAAAGAGCTATCTTTTGAGACTTTTGAGAAGCTGCCCTACTGGTGATATCTGTTGGCTTTAATAAACACAATGATATACGTGCACTCCTACACATTCACACACATATGGAGTTGCTCCAAACAGGCAGTGAGTTGATTGATCCCGGCTGACGGGCAGCTCACTATTTACATGGCCCGGGGTGAGCCCAGAGGATCCTAATGTTAAAAATATGTGGCTTGTGTTTAATACCAGTGGAGCCAGCGTAAACACTGCAGCGAAGGAGCACAGGGGTCAGAGCAGTTTAGAAAGCACCTCTGACTTATGGGATTACTTCAGAACTGAATCAGCATCTGTCTGGCTTTCACTCCGCCCCCTGCACTGTATGCAAAACAACACACATGTTGCACACATACAGAGCCATACATGCCTGTTAAATGTTTGTGTGTTTTTTAGTGAACAGAGTTTGGATGATCTCCAATCAAGGATCTGCTTTTGTTTGTGTTACGGTTTTGTGGTTACTACTCCAGAAATGTTGTCCTAGCATCAATGAAAGTACTATATTTCAGCCACATTTGCAGGGTGTTGACTGTTCCTTGAATATACCATGTTAGATGAAATGGTGCAATAGATTTTATGTGGAACTAAATACTATATCAAACTGTGTTGGGAAAGGCAATCCATATGGTACTGATAAAACAGGAAGTCTCTGGGTTCTACTGGAGGCTCCCTGAACTTTTTGATGTGCACATAACAGTAAGCTGTTTTTCCTCTCGGGTATCCAGGCACAAAAGACACACAAACTCACATGGCATATGCTTTGAATAAGAAAATAGCTATTATTATATAAGGTATTCCAACACTGATTACAAATACCACAGCAATTTCAGAGACAATATGGTTTATATTTACATACACATCATACTGTATTAATAAACACTGGTTTAAACAAAGCAGTTCATGAATAACCTTTTATGATTCATGCTTATAATGTTTTCATCAAGGAGGATGTTTATGGGAAATGAATTCATAGAATGGCCTCATGTGGCCGATTGCAGCGTCCCCTGCTCTGAGGAGGTTCCCTTTCTCACAATAGGCTGGTTCCTCAAACTATTAAATCAATACCAGCACTGTTGAATCACTCAGCACTTTCAAATGCAACAATGGCATGAGATTTAGAGGCACCGCATGGCACCGCCTGGTTCAAGAAGATTGCCAAAGCTGATGAAAGTATATGGAAAGCAGGACTAAGTCATGCAGCTGCTAGGTTGTGACCTGCAAAAACAATAATTTGGCTGCAAGACGGGAAAACACATTCAGACGGAGAGTCATTACTTACCCAAAGGCAGTGGAGACCAGCCACATATTTACTGGTACTGACTAGGCAGTTGGCTAATAACACATTTTCATTTGGTGTGCCAGTGCTCACGATTCTCCATTGATCAGACCATGGGGCCTACAAGCTGCCAAATGACTGCATGTGGTTGCAGTGTGGTGTGTTGACTGTGATACAATGACCATAAGGCAGGTGGGCCCAAAAGTAAGCTGTTTATGACAGCGTTGCTCACCATCAATCAGAGGTTAGTTTACATTTAGCAGAGGTGTCTTCCTATCAGTGTGAAACACCAGTCAGTAGATACATGTCCTTGTTAAAAGATGTGCAGGAACGACATGTCAACGGTTTTCTCAAACAAACACACACCTCTCTCGGGACGATGACAACCACATCAGATTATAAGGGGGTGAGAAAGAGAGACTGACAGCTGAAGAGATGGTGAGAAAGGAGACGGAGAGAGGGTGATGCAGAGGAAAACAGAAAGGTCAACACTGTTTCTGTGTCTCTCGTCAAGCCTGTGTAGTGCAGTTCCTCCTGCTGTCATCCAAGAGAAATAATTATCACGAGAGATGACTGCCAGGTCAACTTGCTCTCTTTTTACTTTTAACCGCATCCAAATATTTGAAGATTAATATTATTATTTCTTCTAAAGAATTTGTATAATGAATGCTCGTTAATCAATGCTTGGAAACAATTAGTGACTTAAATGGATCAGTCTTAGGAAAACAAGTCTTAATTTTGGATAGGGCTTACTTGAAATGAGACACTCAAGTAAAAAACGATTTAAATGTGCATCAGATGCCTTTTCTAATTTTTTTTTAATTTTATTTTACAGAGCCATACTTGTAATTGAAAAGCCTCCATTTCCTCGTATAGCCGCCGTTGTAATCGTAACTTGTCATCTACAGAAAGACATCTGCTCGTCAAAGTTTAGACAATCCGCCTTGTGAAATTAATACTAAAGACAACATACTGTCATAAATCAAGTTTTTGTCACGCAAAATGATGTCATGCAGTTTCTGTCAAAAGTGCAATTAAGATATACTCCAAACGTTCTTGAGAGGCTGTCAGTGTGACTGACTGGCTTTTCTTGGAAACACTTTTAAAAGTACAGGTCAAACAGTCAGAATAGGTGAACACTGGGTATGTGTGGTGTTTTCCACGATAATGTGTTGAAAGGTTTGTAGTAACCCAGTGCTTATAATTAAGCTTAGGTTACACAACACCTCGATACATTTAAACTGACATCAATGAAGTACTACGTTGGGATACAAAAAACAATTTAATAACGATTCTTTTTTTTCTTCGCAACCATTAACGCTAAACATTTCAGTATTTCAGTTCAATTGCACTTTTTTATTGTTGACAATTTAAAACAATGCCCCGCTGTGAAACCTCACACACCGGTTAGCATTTTATCTTGTGTGAAATTAACTTTCTGTCATCGTGTCTGTCTATTTCTATGTCTCAGCAGCAACAGCATTACATAGGAAACCAAAAAACCCAAAGAAGCACGATTGGTACTTTTTATGTAAGTCCGAATCTCACTCGTATTACTGAGTCTTCCTAAATGTGTGTTGTGCAACGAAGTAAGGTTGGCACATTTGACAAATTGCTCTATATCACATCATACAGTAATACTTTGGTTACAGGCACAAGCGCCACTAGTGGTACGATTCTGCACCTTTTGTTTCTTAATTGCACTGACTTCTATTCCAGGCTGGTGGAAAAAAACTAGCAGTGAACAATATCAGACGTTAGACATATGACCGTTGTAATGTGAGGAGCAGAAATGGAAAGATCAGTGTCTGCCCTGTTCTGTTCCATCTTCTCATATTTAAAAGACATTTGCTGTGAGGACTAGAGCACCTGTTGTTCATCAGGGAAACTTCAAACGGTAAACTCTGCTCCTCTGGCCTCAGGACACAGGAAAAGGGTGACAGGCACACACAACCTGTTTAAGCACTTGAATCCTCAGTGCGTTGACAAATATGGCAAATAATGAAAGATATGCATGACAAAAGAACATTGACTGTACAAACCTTTTGTAGTATGAACTGAACAGGCACTATAATATAGAAAGCAGAACATATGTGCATCATATGGGACATCAGCTTGTATTATCTTGATGGGTTTACTGGGTGCAGCAATAAAATATGCCTTGCGTGTACTACACACAGGTAAATGTGTTTACAACTTTCTCTAAAAAGAAAGCAGCTTTCAAAAGACTGACCTTTTATTCAACCTTTATTCAACGGCTGATATTGGCAGTCGTACAGACATAGGTACTTCACTTCACTCATCTACTGAATGTTTTCCAGCTCAGTAACATGCTGCCAACAAGACCTCTGAAATCTGTGGCATTAGGTTTTATGAGCAACCATTTACAACAATTTTTCGATAAAACCGTAAAAGAACACAGTGCCATTAGAGACAAGCAGTCTGCATTTAAAGTTCATTTTTTGTTTTGATTTAAAGGGTACATAATGCTGGGCGCCTGTAGGAATTCATGTATATACCACCATTTAACGCGTCTGTCTCCATCAGCTTTGTTAAAATAAAAGCTTTTGTGTCTGTTCAAGGCAACTTGAGAGTATAGGAGAACACGAGTGGAAACTTAAATGAACAGAGATTGGCAACGAGCCATAGTCCTTCATCCTGCTGTTTTCTGACTTTCTTTTCCTGTCTGGCTGTCTCTCATTTATCCTGGCTCTTCCTTTTTTCCTTCTCCTTTGTTCTTCTTTTCTCTAACGGTTTAAAGCCCGAAGGAAACTGCCTGGATACATGGCTGTTTCTGTGTTTAACAACAATAAGCGATTTCAACACTTGAGATATAGCTGTGTGCAGGTGCAGAGCACTACCCTTGTGGATGCTTTCTATCTCTTCCTGCTGTTTTGGGGAAATGACATAACCATTTTCTGATTCTAAAAACACTTCTCAATGTCTTCCAACTTGGCCGTCTGAGACTATGTGCTTGTTTGTTTCATTTTTTGTGTTGTTGGCTACAAATAATTGACTACTGCTTCAGAAGCTGAAAAATATTTTCTATAAAAACGTGCCAAAAAAACAGACTTTAGGATTTTAACTGTGGAAGGGATTTGTCCTTGAGCTGGAAAAATGAAAGCAGTTCGACTTTTTTTTTTAACAATGCACACTGTCCAGGAGAAGTAGGTGTAAAATAATTGAGCAAAGGTGTGCCAATACAGTTTAGCAGAATGTTAACCATTTCTAAACCAGTCCCACTTACCTGACACAATAAGTGCAATAGAATGCCTATTTGACTTTTAAGTTACCATACACTATGTTTACATTTCGCTTCGATGTTGCAAGGCTCTTGTTTCAGTCCAAGATACTGACACAGTTTCATGAACCACAGGCTTCAAGTTTGGCATATATAGTATCTCTCTTGGCTTCTTATTTGATTTTCAGCTTTTCACGTCTTCAGCTACGAATGATGCAACATATGGTAAAACCTTTTTTTAAGTCAGCTTTTGGCACAATATTTGTTCCCGAGTTTTTTTTAAATGTGCAATCTTGAGACAAAGCAGAGACATGACTACAATGTAACTCCAGCCTCTCCCTTTTTGTCACACATTGTCCTACAGTAAGTTGAACGTTGATTCATTATAATAGAGAGATTGAATCCTTGTGTTGTTTGTGAAAGGAGTCCAAACTAAACAACATTTTAGCTGAGAGCTAAATTCGCCAGTAATTGCATTTGGAAGAAAGAGATGAGTAGCCAATAGAAACTAAACTGAAACAATGCAGGTCTTTATACACCAAAGAATATCATTGTTGTTTTTCCTGTTTGTTTAATAATGTGGTTTCTAGCTTATTCAATGCAGATACAAGCGTTTCTTGAGATGTTCATGATTAGTTGAGCTCTCAGTATGCTATGCATTTAGATTGAGAAGAGCATTACAACTTATTTAGTCAAAATAAAGCCTGTTTCTTTCTGAATGCAAATAAAACTGGACATTAATAGTATGGTAATTAATGTTCCATGTTTGTTGGCAGGACATTAGGAACTCCACGACTCCCTGCTGTAGTATGGTGCCACCCTTACTGCTAGCAGAAGATCCCTTCGTTTTTCTTTCATTGTCCATTTCCGATAATCTTTTAGTTAAAACTGTCGAAGTTCAACACATTTGAACCAGGGTTTCCGCTAGGATTTTTTCTTGCCGGTCAAATGTCCGGACATAATTTATTTTACCGAAGAAATTTGAAACTTACCGGTGTGGTGACCACTGTATTACAGAATTCAATTCAATTCTCTCTCTCTTGTCTTCCCGGGCTGCGACCCGACAACATGTCCCTTGCAGCTCTTGAATAAAGACAACTTTGCACCTTCATTGCACCGCCTCCGACTCCCTATCTCTCGGCACTACACCGGTCATGTTTCAATAATAATAATAATAACAAGAATAATTATGTAGCAGAGTTTCCGTTAGCAGGTAATTACTGGACTAGGACCGGATATGCTGATGCTTAAAACTCAGTTAATGGGGCTAATTTTTATATTGCTTCAGTTTATAATCGTAACAGATCAGATTCGTTTTTCAATAAATTATTCCACAAACAAAAAAAACATAATTATTACATTCAAACAAACATTCAAAAGTTTACATTAACTTTGAATAATAACACGGGAGAAATGGAGCCTCTCTTTTCCCCTCTCCCTCTCTCTCTCTCTCTCTCTCTCTCTCTCCTGACAGCCGGTCAGTATCCAGCTCTCTAAACAGCGGGCGGGGCTTCAGGTGATCAGAGCTGCGTGTCTTGGTCAGACTCAGCAGCTGATCTGATCTCTCTCTCACGTCCGGTTATACTTCACTCGCGTTTATGTCCATATCGATCAGATCCAGCTCTCCTGATCGGCCTTTATAGAGTGCACAAATAAAACTATTAAGAGTGAATATCGGCCGATAATGACCGGCGACCGATGGATCGGAGCATCCCTAATTATTACCGGACATTTTGACCGGCAGGTTTTGAATTTACCGGTTTTTAATCAATTTTACCAGCTAAAAATCGGTAATTACCAGCTAACGGAAACCCTGATTTGAACACTGCAGAGCCCTCTGAAAAAAACAAATACACAATAATCAAAGAGTTACGTTTCTGCGATAATGATACACCATAACACTGTTTCTAACAAAAACGCTGTCACTCTTTAATTCTACTTTGAAAAACAGTCCTTACAGATAATGAATTTCGTTGTTGCAATGTGTCCTCATAATGAACTCTTGGACCCAAGGTCTTGGCAAAGGGTTTTTGGCAATGGGGCAAGACCACTGCCAGCTCTGTGGCTGTGTAAGCGGTAAAGGTATTCTAATCCCCCTCCCCCCTTTTTGCTCCTAACAACAGGGCCCATCCCCAGTAAACCCACCCGGTCCCTGTACTGGACCAACAGACGTGGGAGTCCAGTCCTCCAGGCCTTGAAGGCAGGATGAACACAATGATTAACATGTTTTCCAGACCCCTAGTTTTTATGACCTTGACATTCAACAATCTTCTCATGACAAGTGGTTAATCTTTTGGCATGGCCGTGGTAATAACTCCCATTTCCTGGTGAGAATCTAACATCCCACAGCGGAGCAGTGAGAGGAGGAGGACCAGAGGCAGGAATGCCTGTCTGGCAACTGAGAGAGAGGCAGACAGAGGGATGGAGAACAAGGTTCAGAGACATCAAGGGATAGGGAGAGGCAAGTACAGATGGGCAATAAGATGTCTTGGGAATTTAGCAAATAAAGAAGCATGTGATACAAAGAATCAGAGAAAGGAAGTACAATGTTGTTTCGGGGCAGAAATGGAGACGAAAAGGAGTTCAAGGACAGGGAACAAAATAGGTATTAAAGCTTCAGGGAGTTACAAAGAGTTGAGGAGTAATAGACATGAACATTTGTATTGCTGTGTCTTTCATCTCAATAACATTACTCTCCGTTCTCCTTGAGCAGACAGCGAACTGTCTCAGAGGGGCTGTAACTCATGTTGCATTATCTACTCTCAGGGCATCCACCAGAGTGGAACTTTGAAAGCGTCTTCCATGTTGTCCATGCAGGGGTTCAGTCATGTTGATACTAATCCTCCGGAAAGTATTTCTTTATAAGCATGTTTCTGATGACATCTCACTGTAGTCAAATCCATCTTAGATGTCTTTCTGATAAAGATCAGAGTAATGTCAGAATGATTCATCTTTAGTCTAATTCGACTCATCTAAGCATCTTTATCAGATTTACCCTCAAATAAATTCAGCTTACAGATTTTCATGTGCATGTTGTCAACGCAGCTAAACAAAGCGGTTGTGAATGAGTCACTCAGGTAGATTTGCTACGCAACTTGAAGTAAAACATGGGCGTTAATAGACAGATGTGCTCAATCAAACACCCAAGTTTTTCCATTACGCCCCATTTGTGCTGCGCGTTGGATGCCATGAGCATGGGTGTGGGCCCAGACGCAAACTGCGTATATGTTACGTCAGACCTAAAGATATGCATGTACGGTTTTCTTTCAATGAAAGTATGCCCTACCAATAAGCGTATTAATATTCTTCACATCTGAATGTGGGTAGGAGTAATTATCAAAGAGAACAAAGTGTCTGTTGATGATGATGAGCTTTATTTAACATAAAGGAGAAGATCGTATTTGAGAGGCACTGTACTCTGACTGCAGACTATAGCATTGAGCTTAGCCTTCCACTTTAAATTAGTGTAACATGGAATTGATTTGTTAAACTTAATTCAATTTTCTTTTGGCCCGGCTCTCCGGGGGCGAAGAGTCAGCCAGCCAGCACGGCACCTCTTGAAGCATGTTGAGTTTAAGTATCTCACTCCAGGATACTGAAGTAGTAACATGGGTAAAGACCTCATTCGCATGACGACATCTTGCTGGCATGTGGCCTTAAAGAGCCATCATGCATAACTGACAGCCTCTTTGCATTAATCTAATTTAGTTTGTTGATTTGTTGATGTTTTTTTGCCATGCTCAGTGGATAGCAGTATTGGTCTGTTGGTTGGTTGAGACTAAACGATCTCAGCATTATTGGTTAAAGCAGCATACAAATGTTTGCAGACTTGTATGGATGAATCCTAGTAAAAAGCGGTTTCCTGTAGTGCCATGTCAATTTCGTTTTTAGTTTTTTTTTTATGAAGTATCTTTCAATCTAAGTACCAATTCTTTAGCTGCTGTACTCTGTGTTTAGTGCTGATTAGCACTAACACCTCAGCGCTTATATATGCTAATATGGCAAGACATCAGCATTACATTAGCATGTTTTCATGTTCATGAGAAGCACTCCAGTAATTCATTGTACCTTTTTAAAAATGCATGGTCATGAATAGACAACACAGACGTACAGAATTGAAGCATGAAAACAATGATAAAAGAATATGGGGATTCAAACAAAGCCTGCTCTGTATATAGATGGCCCTTAACACACAGACTGTCCGGACTGTTCTGAAGATTGCACAAATGTGATCTTTTCGTCACTCCCAGTGTTTCTTTGATTGCAGTCTCACCCATCTCACTGTAGACTTGACCCGGCCATTTTCTATTCTGTGTGGTCTGCACATTGTTCTGTCATCTCTCTCTCTCTGCTTCTGTCTCTCAATGCCTCCTATCTCCCTCAGTCCATATCTTCCCCCCCCCCTCTGCCTCCCTCCCACTCTTTAAGCCTCTAGCTGATGTCCACCACCTGTCTGCGTGGGACCTCCCAGGCCCATCCTCTGTCTGTTAGCAGCATGCCATGTTCAGCGTGTCAGCAGAGTAATGGTGAAAGAGATAGAGTGGCAGAGTGGCTCCTACAGCGTCATCCTCCCCAAAACTCCTCTTGACACGCAATTAATCCTCAAAAAACAACTTGATGACAGATGAAACTGATTGTATGAAGGCAGAGTTGAGAAAACTGCTTGTAACGTTCTTCAAGCCTCTGTAGTTCTTAGGATCCTGTATGGCTAGAACAACTAAATAATGACGCGTTAATAATTTCCGCCCATTGTTTATGTGACCAATCTGTTAAGACTAGTCAGTGGATCATCCTCCTGCATGCTGTGCATTCCCAAATCGGCATAACCCGAATAAGTGCATAATACGTGACCTCACTTGTATCCTTGGGGCTAAGGTGTGTTTTTGTGAGTGTGTGTGTGTGTGTGTTTGATGTGTATCCAACACATGCACATTGCTCATACGGTACATGAACGAACCACATTCCTCCAATGCTGGTGTGGTTTATGTTTCTTTTTCTTTTGTGTCTTCTTTGTTGGAGTAAATCTGATCTCTTGATGATTTGTAAAAACAGATTTAGAGTATAGCTAAAACACATTCATAACAAAGGATCTGAAAACAAATGCTAATTGTGCATTATTTGAGGCTTTGGAGTTGATTTTAATATTTTAAAATATCAAGTATTTGTTCTCTGTTGTTGGCAACGAGGCAGAGTTTCATGTCCAGACAAGTTGTAGTCAACCTACTAATCGGGATAAAGGGGAAGGAAAGTGAGAGTAAGAGGGTGTCATCACTTTAATCCAAATGTACACACGAACACACACAAACATGAGAAAGGGTTCCGGTGAATCAATTTAAAACAAGACGTGCACTGAGTCAACAGATTAAGACCACAACACTGTTATTTTAGCCCTGGTAATTTGGTGATTTATCGGCTACTGTGTGTTTGGTCTGCGTGCACATGCATGAGAGGAGCGTGAGCCATAACTGAAAGTCATAGAGGCATTTAGAGTGGAATGATCAGGCATGTCTGCATATTTAGTTGTCATTTTTGGGAAGCATATACATTCAGTGCACAGACGCATATGTGCGCAGACATAGAAACAGCCAGACGCAGGCAAACATAACCCTTTGATGGAGCACCTGTGGAAATAAGTTCTTCTACACAAAGGCTTGCTTGCATTAACAGTCTTTGATTCAGTTTTCAATGTATGGAGAAGTCCAAACACACAAGTCTTTTATTCTTGATTTTGCACAGTGCAAAGGAGCTGAAAACCAGGTCCATATGTGGTAAAGGTGCCGGGACAAAATAGTCTGCTCATGCCTGACCAACATTTATGTTCAAATCCAGTAAGTTACCAATGTCAAACAATGTTCGCGGTGATTTCTGTTGATTGAATTTTCTCCCAAACATTCTGAGAAGATGTTTGTAAAGGAAACGTCCACGAGAATTAGTGCAGAAAGTAACTCTGGAGGGGACGTCACATTTCCGTATTTTTCCATTCCGCTCTTGTGCCACATGGTTCAGGATCCTGACCTGCTGCGAACTCTAGATCTTAGTTTTCCTCCACAAACACAGACGTAACCTCCGAACCTGAACTCTGACCTCTTACCTCTCCCACTGACTTCAGATGGAACACTTTAGCTGGTTCATTTTACACCAGATGTTCTCACAGACTGCAGCTGTACCGACCCAAAAGATAACCAAAGCATGGGTCTGGGTTTACGTTTTCACCCGTGAGTTATCGTCTCCCTATTTCTACCAAACACGGAAGCTCGGTTTTGAATGTTCAAGCAATTTTTTCATAGTTTGGTTCTTTTTTTTAAATCATGAAATTAGTAGGATAACATAAGATAATGGAAAAAAAAATTGACTGTCAAGTTTGAAAAGATGGTCTGTTAAGAAAGCTAATTTCTTTTGGGTTATGTTTTCATGAATTTGTTTGAAGTATCCGGATTGACATGTGGCTTTGGCACAGAGCGCCTTACAGCAAGAGGAAAAGTCACAACTTGCACAAAAATAATATTACCTAATGAGCTTCCGCTTGGCAAGTTCTTTTCTAGGAAGTGGTATTGAAAACAAATGTGGTATTATTTTGCTGGCTGCTACCTGTCTAAGAGTTAGGTGTGGCTTAAACTGATAGTCATGGATGGAGAGGCAAAAAATGCAATATACTGTTTTTCTTGTGTAGAATTGTAAATAATTATTGCTGAGAATAAGTTTTCATATGAACGGCAATCTTCCTTTATGGGGCCATTGGTTACTAACTACTTTATCTAAGACTAGAAGAATATTGTGACTAGTCTGTCTCATGCCTTTGGGATCTGATAAGACATCACACTTCATGTTCCTGAGTGACAAACCCTTAATCAGTTTTTGTTGCCAGCTGGAACTGCCCCAGACACTTTGAGCAACAATAGTTGTACTCGTGTCGATCTAAGGCTGGGGGTGTGTTGGTAGCCAGGAATTTTGGCCTGGAACTGTTCAGCACATTGTAGTACTATAAATCACGTTTTCTAGGTCAACATTAATAATGTAATTTAAAAATGATTATTAAATAATGTCACATCACTCCATACGTGTAAATCAATGTATTATATTTGTGCCATTTTGATAGACTTGCTGATGCTTTACACTGCCATAATGCTTTAGCTATTACAATACAAAACCAAAGATGGCATGTTAACTAAAGGGTTTCAGTTTTGATAATTGTATCAATGCAAATTGGCCCCTCTGGGTCTAGAACTAAATTATTTAAAACCATAAGGACACATTGTTAGTGCAAACCTGAAGTGATGCATGTATCAGTGATCTGCTCCATAATGTAATGGGATGTTCCCTGGTCCATACCCTTTCACTAACTATCTGAGGAGATAATGAACTGGCTGAATAATGCAACAAATACTCATTCCTTAATTTTTATGAAGGGAAATATTTGTGTGCTTCGACACACATTATCCAGTAGACCAACAAATACAAAGTTTTTGGTACCGTGGATGGTTTTCGTTTCGGTAAAAGGACCAACAATGCAGGACCATATAAACCATTTTAATGATGTTTGTGTTTGTTGTCTGACTTTAAGGGTTAGTTTGGAGGATAAGTAGCGACAGTTAAATCCACAGTCCAGGTGTGCTGTCACAGCCTCTCCCCTGCCCAGGTGTCCTATACAACACTGAAGTCTAGACAGCTCACACCACTCCATCTATTATGTGTTTTAGAGGGTGGATCTTCTACTTTCTGTCATAATTTGAGTACTATTCAATAGATTTGCATACCTGGTGATATGATAGCGATATATCATGTCTCATGAGCGTCAAACAAAATGGCAGTTTATCCTAAATGCATCTTAAAATCGAATGATGTGTCGGCTTCTCTGTACAACACACAACAAATTGTATTTCTCAGATATATAAAATTGAATGCCAAAGGTAATTTGTGACACAAGTAGGGTTAAAATTGATCAATGTAGAAAATGAATGCCATAAATATCTGAAAATGCATTTTCTTTAGTGCATGCCATTAACATTTGAGTTCAAACTTTAGCAAAAAGGTACAAACAATCCCAAGATGCCTAGTATAGGTTGTGATGAAGTCCAACATTTTTTGTCTGGTCTACCAGTTACCTGACAAGGTACATCCAGCCAGGCTGTAATCACAGGATGTATGGAAAATATTTTTAATATAAATGTGCTATAAATATATCTCTTTTTAAATTGTATACACCATCCCTGCTTGTCTTAATCATTAATTAAAGGAGCATTTGTAAGTTAATAGCTACATCCTTCCATAATTTGATGATGAGCCACTTCACATTAAATATAATGACATCCACTGATGCAATAATTGCTACCTGTACCCAGGTAATAGGTTGTTTTGAACCGGTATTTTTTATAATTCTTCTCTTGGTTTATTAAATTAACACTGTTCATTTTCATCCTGGACAACAAGTTCAAGTTTCACACCAAGACTGTCACAGGTGCATTGTTGTTTTTACAAAAGTGTTATGTTATTATGCAAGTGCTTTAAATAGATGCATTCCTAGTAAATATTCAGTTAGTTTAATGTATTAAATAGTACATGTTGTGACATTTACCTGACATAGTAAAGTGTTACCCGTTATCTCACACACACACACACACACACACACACACACACACACACACACACACACACACACACACACACACACACACACACACACACACACACACACACACACACACAGGTGCTAACATAGGGAAAGCTGTAATTCAGCTTCAAAGGGAAACCTGAGAGGGTCATGAATAATCACAGACATCTTTGTCTGCAGGGGAAAACAGCACTGTCCATCTGCCACACACACACACACACACACACACACACACACACACACACACACACACACACACACACACACAGTTGAAATGGCTTAAGCTGTTTTTAGCAATGACATTGGGAGTTAATCTGTCTGAAAAATATCGTAATTAATAGAAGATTTCCATTTGAATCTTTAACCAAAGTAACAGATATCAACCCATGTTGCAATTTACAATAATGTTAATTTAAATTAATATTTAACTTTGAATATTGAACAAATAGGGAGAAACAGCCACTGAAGCTATATATAAGCAACAAATGCCAAGTCTGCAAGCTTCTGCGTCATTATGTATGATTGATGGTCAAGTGAGCCAGCAGCAACATTGTAAACAGACAGACTAAATTGTAGATGACAAGCCCAGGGATAAGCAGTCGGTTGAATGTTAGTTAATAATAAATTAATACTTTTTGGCGGTTTAAAGCTCTCTTCTTTTCTAGCCTTCAAAATCCGATCGGAAAGTTAGCTTTCTTTTTGTTTTTGAAATTGCTTTGTTTGAGACAAGGTACATGTCATTGATCTCCTGTATGAACTGGTAGTCGTATTGTTACGTATATTTGGTGTGGTTTACCATTCATGACTCTATTGTAGTTGTTTCAGCTTGCTATCAGTCATTGTCACTGTATCAACAATGACGGAGCAGTGACAATGAAACATTTTGATTGGCTTTATGCTATAATGTTCTCCTTATACATAATTGTGTGGGGCATAAAGCTGATCTATGAAAGAAAAAAATATATGCTTTTTCATTTTAGTTGTACCCTGAGTCAAAATGCTAACCACTTGGAGAAAATTACAGCATCTCTTGAGATGTCCTGTAAGATATATGGCCAGGCTGCTGCAGATTTCTCCCTCCACTTCCTCTGTGAACCGACAGAGAGGTGATGAAAACGCTCTCCGCTCCCCTCCGGCACACGCTGGCAGCAAAATTGAAGCTCGTAAACAATTTAGAACATTTATATTTGTACCAGACAGAGCACCTTTCTCTTGGGAGCGCTTCAGTCGCTGGCCCACGCTATAAGTTTTGATACTTGTTCTTATCAAACACAGATGTACACACACAATGCTGTAGAAGCAGTCTATGTACTGTACACATATTGTGTGTCTGTGAAAAGCTGCCTTTTTCTGTATTTCTTTCATCCAACAACACCTTTTTTTGTACATTTTCATTGTCAAATTGAATCAACACAACAGGTATAACGGGTGACTGCACCAATAGGACACTTGTGAAAACTGTTGTGTGATATTTGTTTGTGTGCTTAAATGTTGGCCCTCAGTGACATTCCTCCCCTGTCAAACCCCGAAAGGAATTCCCTGGTAGGAGTGGCAGGCATGAGGTCTGTGTTTAGAACACACGCGTACACACACAACAACACACAAATATAGATATCGAGTGTGTAAAACATTGATCAGCTACACACAGCAAGAGGCAGGCACACGGACAAGCTTAGCAACACACTTTGTGACGGACATTAGAGCTCATCATGTCCTTTAAGAGTTGTGTAATATGAGCGGAGAGAAAGACAGATTGAAAAAGAGGGGAAGGAAGAGACAGACAGATAGAAAAAAAAAAGGGGAGAGGGAAAGAATGAAGGTAACCTGATGTCCCAGGAGTTTTCTGAACAGAGGACTGGTTCCCATTGAAGTTTGGAGAACCCCTTTTTCTAATCCTCACCTATTCTCTCTTTCTCTCTACACCCTCTCCTCTTCCATACCCTCTCTCCATCTGTACCTGGAAAACTACAATGTCCAAATGTTGAACCATGCGAGCAAACACAACTTAAAAAAAATGTATCACCCACTTTTTCTTACTACTGCTGTTTGTGGAAGTCAGCAGCAATGTTCTCCCCCAAAAGAGGACTTGACTGGCTGCTGCAGAGCCCAATCTTAATTCAGACGCGCCACTTTCACTTGATGACAGGTATGAGAAAAACTTCTAAGAGAGATTCTCCCTTACGTCTATGTATCCCCCCCATCTTTACATGTACACACTCTCAAGACATGAACTCCTTGTTTAAATAAACATGTGTAAGAACAAGTTCAAACTCACCAGCCTGTTAACGCTCCTTCTCTGCTCTCTCCAGTGAGTGAAAACTTTCAAATGAACTATTTTATATTCCACCTCACTCTCTCCAGGCCAAGAGCAGAATTATCCCAATCTCTAAATTCCGCTCCTGCTTTTAAAGCTTTGAATCGAGGTCTCGGGCCATCCACTTCTGTCTGTCTGCCTCCCACACTCTTTGGGAAATGAATTGTTCTAAAAGTTTAGTAAGAGGAGTCCCAAAGCTGCTCCCTCCCTCCTATTTGCTCAGTGCAGGTCCTAGTGCCTACCCATTCCTCCTCCTCTTTGATAAAAAAGAAAAAAGTACAGCTATTTATAATTTGCACCTAGCTACTGCTATTCATCCTCTCCATTCATTCACCATTTCGTCTCTTTTGCGCAAATGGGATGATTCAACTACCTTGAGACTTTACGTCACCTCCTAGTGAAGTCAGAGTTTGTTTTATGCCGTGAAAGTTTGTCACTGTTATTCCACACCTGAGTCATTTCTAGCTCAGCTCTTGGTTGTGCAACGTGCCCCCGCCATGCGTGAGGTCAAACCACCAGTGTCCTTGGTCAAACATTTCAGAAATGTTGTACGCTGCCATTTTCTACATTGTGAATACACACAGTCTTTTGCTACATTGAATGTGTACAGTCCAAAGAAATGTGTGGAGTTACAATAATGGAGCTTTGATGGTCTGTTGCAACCTGGAATTTCTCTGCTACTTGTCAACGGCAAATTGAGAGAGAAATTGTGAATAAAGCAACATGTCAAACCTTGCAACCATGATATCCCCTCACCAGGGCAGAGATCCACCACACCCTGCATTCAGCGAGGCCTTCAGGCTACAGTATCACAACAGTCCCTCTCTGACATTTCTCCGTCTTTTTGTTTATGCATCTTTATTTTCCCCTCTCTCCATCTTGCCTTCTCACCTTTTTTTTCTGGTTCTTTGCGTTTCTCTCTTTCACAGCGTCTCTCTGACCTGAACCGTATCGTTGTCAGAGCCCCTGGCGCTGAGCAGACAGACATCCCACCCTTCTGCTCCGACAGACAGAGAGGAGAGGGGGGAAAAAAGAGAACAATTAGAGAAAGGAAGGATTGTGTGTCAGTGTCATCCCTTTCTCCTCCTCTTAGGAAAATATAAATGATTTTACTTTGAATTCAGTTCCTGTTTCGGTGTTGATGAGACAACTCTATTTGGAGTAAATGGGCCCTGGAAGAAAAAACACAGGTCAAAACTCGAGAAAGGTTTCTCTCTGCTCAAGAATTTTGACCCCCTCTTATGAGTTCAAAGGCAAACGGGCATTTCCCCAAAGCTGACGTGGCTCTTTTGTATGTTCTCTGCCCGACAATTATTGATGTGCGTGTGTGCATGTGTTAAAGATTCTGTCACTGTCAAAACTGCCTTGGCTCTTGTTATCGAGGCTGAGCCTGAAAGGGGAAACCCCCCCCAGACTGTGAACTTTGACCCTGCACCCCACGCTGGGGTTGGTTAAGGGTGAGAAATGATGAGGAGGGGTGAGCGTTTTGGGCTTGGATGGTGGTTAGGAGGTCAAGAGTGCATGGATATCCTCACATTTCAGGCATTTTGCAACTGCTTCAGACGATCTACTGTGGGGCAAAAAAGTATTTAGTCAGCCACCAATTGTGCAAGTTCTCCCGCTTAAAAAGATGAGAGAGGCCTGTAATTTTCATCCTAGGTATACCTCAACTATGAGAGACAAAATCCAGAAAATCACATTGTCTGATTTTTAAAGAATTTATTTGCAAATTATGGTGTAAAATAAGTATTTGGTCACCTACAAACAAACAAGATTTCTG
>NW_011336222.1:101197-101586 GCF_000735185.1 Notothenia coriiceps
GTCAGCCACCAATTGTGCAAGTTCTCCCACTTAAAAAGATGAGAGGCCTGCAATTTTCATCCTAGGTATACATACCTCAACTATGAGAGACAAAATGAGGAAAAAAAAAACAGAAAATCACATTGTCTGATTTTGAAAGAATTTATTTGCAAATTATGGTGGAACATAAGTATTTGGTCAATAACAAAAGTTCATCTCAATACTTTGTTATATACCCTTTGTTGGCAATGACAGAGGTCAAACGTTTTCTGTAAGTCTTCACAAGGTTTTCACACACTGTTGCTGGTATTTTGGCCCATTCCTCCATGCAGATCTCCTCTAGAGCAGTGATGTTTTGGGGCTGTCGCTGGACAACACAGACTTTCAACTCCCTCCAAAGATTTTCTATG
>NW_011336222.1:101619-123496 GCF_000735185.1 Notothenia coriiceps
GTCTGGTGCCCCCCTGCGATCTTTGGCGACCCCCCAAGGGGGTCGCGACCCCCAGGTTGGGAACCACTGCTCTAGAGCAGTGATGTTTTGGGGCTGTCGCTGGACAACACAGACTTTCAACTCCCTCCAAAGATTTTCTATGGGGTTGAGATCTGGAGACTGGCTAGGCCACTCCAGGACCTTGAAATGCTTCTTACGAAGCCACCCTTCGTTGCCCGGGCGGTGTGTCTGGGATCATTGTCATGCTGAAAGACCCAGCCACGTTTCATCTTCAATGCCCTTGCTGATGGAAGGAGGTTGTCACTCAAAATCTCACGATACATGGCCCCATTCATTCTTTCCTTTACACGGATCAGTCGTCCTGGTCCCTTTGCAGAAAAACAGCCCCAAAGCATGATGTTTCCACCCCCATGTTTCACAGTAGGTATGGTGTTCTTTGGATGCAACTCAGCATTCTTTCTCCTCCAAACACGTCTAGTTGAGTTTTTACCAAAAAGTTCTATTTTGGTTTCATCTGACCATATGACATTCTCCCAATTCTCTTCTGGATCATCTAAATCAGGGGTCGGCAACCCCTGGCACGCGTGCCAGCATTGGCACGCGGCACCGTAACCAGTGGCACACTAGGAATAAGTCGAATAAGTGTGCAAAATATTTAAATTGTATTTTCGGATCCTGAACGAGACCGCCGCCAGAGCCCGTCTCCCCGTTACCTGCAGAAGGAAGTCATGCACAGGTTCAATAACCCACTTTAACTTAAATGACTGGAGAGAGGCGAGCTCTTCTTGGGAGGCCGTTGCATTTATTTAGCTGTTCTTCTGTTTCACAAAATACATCACAGACCTCTGTTTTTCTGCTGCCTCTTTTCACTTCCAGAAACATATACACGTTACCTCACTGTCGCTCTACCATCCACAAACACACATGCACAAGCCACACCCCTCTCTCTCTCTCTCTCTCTCTCTCTCTCTCTCTCTCTCTCTCTCTCTCTCTCTCTCTCTCTCTCTCTCTCTTAAAGGGACAGCGATCTCATCTCACTCTGCATGACCCTAATACAATAACATGTGTGCTCTGGAGAATCACAGAACGGACGATCGTCCTTATTATTATGCCGTTTAAACCAATTATTTAAATGTGTTTGTTAAATTCGGCATCATGTTACCTATTGCAGATTCAGTTTTCCCAGCCTGGTGCAGGTCTACCATTTTGTTTCTGGTGTCCTTTGACAGCTAACTCTTTATCAGTATAAAAGACACCTGTCCACAACCTCAAACAGTCACACTCCAAACTCCACTGTGGCCAAGACCAAAGAGCTGTCAAAGGACACCAGAAACAAAATGGTAGACCTGCACCAGGCTGGGAAAACTGAATCTGCAATAGGTAACATGATGCCGAATTTAACAAACACATTNAGGGGGGTCCGGGGGCATGCTCCCCCGGGAAGATTTTTGTTTTTAAATATTGAAGTTAAAAACATCAATCTGGTGCACTTTGAGAGCAACATTAAGAGATCTATGGATCTATGTGCTCTTTTCTTGATGCATGCCTTCCCAGTCTCTTATCACATACAAGAGCATGGCGCCAGTTGTTGTAGCCAGTTGTGGTGAAGGCATCGGACTTACTTGAACCGAAATGTCTACATGCATAGCAGGAGATGGCATCTTTTTTACATGAATATTCCAGCCAATCTCTGTTTTGAAAACATGAGCTGCAAAATGAGCGACTTACCCCACTGTACAGACGAGTTGGGTACTTTTTTAAATATACCTGGGCAGGTTCTGTTTTGCCGAGGTCCTTTGGCACTTGCGGGCTGCTGAGGGGTGGCGGTCGGGTAACGTAATGTCCCCATGATCTGAACTGTTATTACCTGCAGTAGATGCAGTGTTACTGCTGGCGATTAGGGCTGGTTGTTTTAACCATTTTCTGATGTCCATCATTGACTGCTGTGTAAGCACCTTGCAGATGATGAACGCGCAGCGGCACAGGTCACGCGCACCTGACATAATAACTCTACTTACCGTTTAAATTGACCAAATAAATGCAGCAGACAATGTTATTTAACCACAATTACAATTTATTTTATTTCAACTATATTCTTCTTCTTCTTATATATTTTTGACTTTTCATTTATTTATTTTTTCACTTTTCATTTTTCAAATGAGGGTGCATAACAACTCAATTGAGGGTGCAATGCACCCTTATGCAGCCCCGTAGAACCGGGCCACATTTTTAGTTTCTGCTGTAGCAGAAGTTTAGTAAAATTATTTTTGATTAAATATTCCAAATCTCCACCCTCCATAATTGCACTTGTTTCAGTTGCTTGCTACTTTCTAACGGAGGTGATGACAGTTACAGTACGAACTGAAGTTGATGTGACTTGATTGGATTGTGAGGCAAGGGAAGACAGCCGCCTCTGGCTTCCCTTGGCATGGCCCTGACTAATCACAGGTTGGCAGGGGCATGACGTGAGCCTCATCTGATTGGTCAATCCCTTTTTTTTCACCAGGTGAAGCCAATTTCGGCTGGCCTCCTCTTGCAACAGTGAGTGCAATCTACTGTTTGACCATAACATCTAGAGGGGCACTGTTTCACTCTTTGTAAAATACTCAATGAGAATGGGGGAGAGACGGGCCGGCAGCAACACAAAACAAAAAATGTCCGAAACTAAACAAAGTATTTTTTATGTATTTATTAAAATCATAACTACAATCCGAAAAAACAGGGGAAGCCTGGCTTCCCTTGGCCTCCAGGAGAAAACGCCACTGGAGACGGCAGCATGTTGATACGACCTTCCTAGCCGGAGTTATGGCCGCATTTTACAATAAACTTACGTTGGGTCGCTTA
Organism: Notothenia coriiceps; assembly: GCF_000735185.1. Classification (NCBI taxonomy): domain Eukaryota; kingdom Metazoa; phylum Chordata; class Actinopteri; order Perciformes; family Nototheniidae; genus Notothenia; species Notothenia coriiceps. The sequence goes on from NW_011336222.1 coordinate 104,464, forward strand.
AAAAAAAATATCGCAATTTGAATCGCAATATTTGTCAGAAAAATCGCAATTAGATTTTTTCCCAAAATCGTGCAGCCCTACTGTGATACTGTAACAAAGATGTTCAATGACAATGGTCCAATAATTTAAAGGCCCAGACTCTTCTCAATTAGCTTTTCTCTCTTTATGTATGTTTCATTCTTTCCTTTTGAATTGTGCATTTTTCTTCTCTTCCGCAGCAAATTCTCATTGCGTGTCTGAAGTGTTAGAAATGAAGTTCTTAAGTTGGAGCAAGGTCAGGTTGGACGTGTTATAAACGTGGACACTGGGGACCAAATGTTTTCTGAAGCAATGGTAGGAATTTTTACAGTTCAAACACAGGCCCAGTCGCCTTCCAAGCAAGTCCTGCATTTTTGCACTCTGCTTTTATGAATGTAAAAAGACTACCTTGGCCCTGATTGTTGGCGCAAGGCAGTAATCGGAGGTTCTGAAGTGTAACATGTAAACAGATGATCAACATTTGTTTGGTAAGACACAAATACAAATAGTTTGCAATCATCTAGCATATACTTGACTGTTCCCATCAGAGGGAGACCTGTTTTTCTTACATTGTGGCATTTAACATGGAACATTGTGATAGCTATAAAAACTGAAAGAAAACCATCACATTTAAAAAAAAATATTTCTGTTGAACAGAGACATTGTTTATATCACAGACTCTACTGAATTTCTCCTAATTCATAAACAAGGCATAAACCTGTCCCTCCCTACCTTATTAAGCAATGGAGAAACCTGGTCACATGTTGAAGTCCATTCAACTGATGCATAGCTTACTGTTCTAATAAACTATAACCTAAATGGTATTTTAAGTACTGACAGTAATCCTAAAAGGATTACAAAGGGCACTCAAGAAAACCTAAAATAGACTTGAATTATGCTTTTCAGTTTCCAGATGTAGATCAGAGCAAATCAGTGGACGTAGAATATTCTATATTACTATTTATGCCATTGCTAAGTGTTCTACATTTGGATTAAAGTCTGTAAGAAAATCCTGAGAATCTGAACCACACGGATTCCTGAAGCACCTAAAGCAAGTTATGCATCCATAACAATTCTGGACATCAATCAAGTGGAAAAAGCTGATGCAATATGCTTTGTGCACATGTGTGTGTAAAAGATAAATCATACAGGGTCAGACCCAGAGGTGTCTCTGGGGCAGGTCGCAGCAATATGTCACAGAGTCAAACATGCACCTGGGGCTGTGCCTGTAATCTTTAAGCAGCTGTCATTCTGAAAACTACTATACCTGCAGATGTGGCCTCTAATTTGTATCATTATTTCTGTACAGCAAATCAGTTTGCTCTACACATGTAATTTTGCAACAAGCAGCTAAAAGGCCAGAGTATCCAAATTGTTACAAAAGTAGCTCACTCACACAGGCAGCATGTGGGATCAGTAGGGGTCTGTTTCCTTTTATTTATGAGGTGAATTAATGCAACACACACCAGCTCATTATGTGAGACCTTTACAGCATGCATTTAGTCAGCACCATCTTTGAAATGTACAGTATGCATGCTCTGTTTCATGCACAAAAACACACACTCTATTGTAGCACGATCTATAAAAGGTTATGTCATTATTTTTTGATTAAACTCTAGGAAGATTCACACAGCAAAAATATAACGTTATATCAATTTACCTGAACTCCCACAAAGCAATTGCAACAAATCCATTTCAAGTAATTGCATTACCATCAAAGCAATTTACATTGTGCTCAGGCGTTCTGGTTTTTGAAGCAAGTCTCCAGTATAGAATTCCCATAGTACCCACAAAGCAGTGGGGTTTCACGCAGTTCTGCTTGCTTAGCTAAAGTTGTCAGTTAGGACATTAATGTGGCTTAGCAGGCATGCCTTATAGCGCCTTTGCTTTACAAGATCTCCTCTGTGTCATTAGCATTGTAGTATACTGTATCAACACTAGTCATGCCTGAAAGTCTTATGGTAAAGCATGACTGCCAGCACATTCATTACAGCAGCATTTGGTCAGAGAGAGTTAAAAGTATGATCAGAAATTGCACAAACAGATCCATCTCTCTTTTTAGAGTTTCATGGTGCTGCATAATCGTGCCTTGTAAACAGTTTATCTGTACAATTAAAATCTAACGGGCAACACTTAGCAAAGAGCCAGGCGGGGCAGTTTTCCAGAACGAATCTCATAATTTGTCATTATCGACCATGTTTATATTCATTTTTGCACTGCAAGCCCTCTTCTCAGCCCACATTCCTCCAGATGGGACCGGGTGTGTTTGAGTCTGCTGCACTCCAAGATCTTGTGCAACTTCAGCACATCACCTGGCATATCAAAAGACTTGATTTCCTCCACGTTATCGAGCTCTTGAGTCAAAAAGGCTCTCTGGATAAACAATAACGTCGCTGGCAGGAAATCAGCAGTGACAATAATCCTTGTGATTTAAATTAACAGGGAAAACCGTAAACCCCCCCCAACGCCCCGCTCAGCTCTGACCTGTGTTATGGTTTCCAAATTGAAACTCAAGCTTGCCGAATGTCATAGAGCAGAACAATGCAGCGGGCATAGCATATGTGGGCAGGATTAGTTTACTAGAATTCAATGTTTTATTTAGCATGCGTCAAAGTACTTGCGTGTGTGTGTCTGTCATTAGGGCATGCTCCTGTGTGTTTAAAGGAACATCAAGGAACACTAATCAACGGCCTATTACAAATGTGATTGATGAACTTTGGCAGACTACTGCAGCCTAAAACTTTATAGGTCACATTACTTTTGTGTGTGTATCACTGTGTGAAAGCACATGTCTGTCTATCCATATGTGGGCGATATTTTATTCAGCGGATGTCACTGCCCCTGGTCACACTCCTCTAAACAAGAAGACACACAGATGCAACCTAAAACCATGGGCTTGGATGGCTCTCTTGTAATAACCCTGACATCATTAAATATAAAGGGGGGAACATGACAATTACCACCTATTAGAGTTTGTCTTGCTGAGGCGCACACAGTTTGCATTGAGTATACTGTATAGCCATGGCTGGTGGTTAGAAGACCTTCTGTATAGACTGACTTTATTTAGATTATAATTTCCTAAATTAGGTTTATGAGGAAGATGATTGAGGTTCCATGTTGGCTTTAAAGTGGGTCTCTAGACAGAAATAAACTATGAGCTGAAAGCTTTTAAATGTGATTCTCTCTCTCCTTGCAAAGACATCAATACAACTAATTCAAGATGTAACCTAGCCATAAATGTGTTTTACAAGCATCTTCTTTGACAACATGTTGACCTGCATAATCAGGGCAGGAAGCCTCCAGTGAACCGACTGCAGAGGAGGGAGGAAGTTATTTATTTATATATTTTAGAAATGTATGCTCTGTGGCCAAAACAAGAGAGAGGAGTCTCTGGGTTACATTATCTCTGATCTTTGTTTATCTCATCGCCCACTTCAAAATTGACTGTGATGGATGTTTGTCTCTGAATTTATTTATCTCTGAATGTCTCTACTCTTTTTTTTTTAATCACCATTCTGCCTTTCACCTATAATCCTAATTCACTTCCCACGCAGTGTTTGGTCCAGCAACACATGTCCACTCAAAAGGTGTTTACTGTAGCACCAGCAATAGTGGTAGTGGTCCAGGGATGGCATTTCAGTCTTCTCGGAGCCTAAATTCCACATTAATGGTAAGGCCAGAGTGCTTCTACCTGAGTCAGGAATACTTTACATGCTGAGCTACTTCTAAAGACTTTAGCATGCTAGAAATTCAGAAATACATACGACCATTGCAATATAGCTAAATCGTAACCAAAGGCTCCAGTTTCACCTTTGGTGTATATAAATCGTAAGAGAGGAAATGGGCTCACAACCCCCTCTCACAGACCCCCATGACATAATATAATATAATTGTGAGTGTCTGGTGACAGTGAGATACAGACTCAAGATGTACTGACAGCACTTATTAGGCTTTGTTTAAACAATTGCCTATGAGAACATTGTTGCAGTGATTTTCCATGGCTGTCTACCCAGCCGGAGACACCAGGAATACACTTCCATACTTATGAGTGTGAGGCAGACCTATAAACACATGTTAATGGCTATGGACACCTGTGAGTACTTCACTGTAGGGCCTCTTTGAATCCCTCTTTTTCACACACACACACAGAACACATTATATGTCCTGTAAGCTGCCCAAATCACATCTGCATCCGTCATAGTGGGTGTATAGTGAAAGTTGGTGGTTTTCCATTTGATTATTCTTTGTGAGTCACCTCCATATGTGTGCAAGCTCCCTTTCTCTCTCTCACACACACAAAATCCCTCCTACAGACTGGCGATGGAGACCACCTGGTCACAATCAGTCAGGCCAGGGGTTAAAATCATTGTGTCTTTAGTGTGGTGGAAAAGGCTCATGGAGGGATTGGTAAGGCAGGAAGAAGGATTGAGTTGGACTTGAAATAGTCTGATGCAACACCACTGAAAAAGGGCCTGAACACCTTTAAAAGACATCCATTAGTTTGACGAAATTCCTCTGACAATTGCCAAAAGGTTGACCATGACAATAGCAGTGTCATGCTATCCTAAGTATCCTAAATTGCTCTAATGTTTCACAAAGAAAATAGCTGTGATCAGGACTTTTTATGGATGAAAAACAGACAGATCAAACATTTGAAAGAACTAAATACACCATGTTAGAAAAATGGCGTCACGGACAAAGGGAAGTGGGCATCAGGCTATCTGGTTCTCACTTTTCAAACCCCTGACATTTTACATTAGACCTTTAACTCAGGAAGTAACGCTAATGTCACAGCATATCGTTTTGGCTGCCATGACACACTGTTGAGCCCAGGTAATCATCCGCAGCTGTCTACCAACACACGCAGAGACAGAAATATTTGGGATTCTTTCTGATTTTTTTGTAAAAACAACTGTTTTAAGTGCTAGCCAGTAAAGATTGAGACTGATAAGAGAAGACAGAAGAACAAAGGAAATGGCAACTATGGGGTTGATACAACAACGGAATCAATTTCATACTACGTGCCAATCTCAAGGTAAAGGCTTGAGCTAGTCAAGGCCAACGATAAACACAAATGGTTTTAAGTAACTTATTTTCTTTTTGCATCTCTGTGATACTGTAAGTAAAAGGTGGGACAAGTGCCAATGGAGTCCATACGGTTCCCTGCAGAGCATGGAGTGTTTGACAGTACTTGCCTCTCCACATTTATCTCTGACGACACACTGAAGCAATGCTGATTAGTTGTGTAGTTTGGACCCTGTTTTCTGAGAGTGTGTGTACTTTTGTGAATACACTTAACTGTAATTGAGCTTTCTTAAACAGTTTGACAGCGCAGACCTATCACTTTGTCTTTCTTTGCCCACTTTCCTTCAGCACTCGGTGGAGTTTCAGAAGTAGCTGGAAGTCGTTTGCTTAAAATAGCCGTCAGTTGCTGTGTTTTATCTTACACTTACATAGTCTGCGCTGCCAGACGCAAATCCAGTGCCATCTCTGATGTGGTGAAATCAATCAGTAGGATTGTCAGCTGGTTTTAATGGCCGCCTTGTCTCTGTGCCATGTCATTCTTTCCTAAAGTGTTTCTTTTTGTCTGTCTTCTGTCTCTCACTCCTTATTTCTTCCTTTCTCTTCTAACGTCTTTTTTCCAGTCAAGATGAAAACCAGAGCTGGCCTCGACGGCAACACACAAGAGGAGGTTGTTGCCACAATAAGCATTTCTCAACAAACAAAGAAATTAATGTGTGAAAGCCAAAGCTGTTCACTCTACCCCCGCCCTCCGCCCGACATATGGCCGACACTCTGCAGACCCTCGACGTGGCAGCAGGAACACGTGACATCATAAACGAGCCGCAGGACATAATGCTAACAAGACATTTGTCATTCAGACACTGTTTTGTCAGGTTGATTTGGGTTAAACTTCATTCACCATTTCTTTGAAATATAGTTTCCAGTTATTCATTGAGTTAAGATGTTTACATCAGTACATGCTGAGCGTATACAACAGTATGAAACTTTTCACCCCCATTCATTGAGAGGCCCAATGTGAATTGGACCTGACTGATGAAAATGTCTTCTGCTTTTGATTTATCGATATTTGTTATTGTGTTTTAACATTTTAAGCTTCTTCGCACACAGCACTGTCTGCAACCAGAATGTACCCAAGGGGATCATGAATTGGAAATGTCTAACTTGATTCTTGTCCATGTTTTGAGACAATAGTGAACCATGAAGCAAATTTCATCTCATCGCTCATCCCCTCAAACGGTTCCTGGATTTGACTCACACATTTGGCAATCAAATGTTTGCTTGAGCAAGACAGGGTGAGTAACTAGCGCCTGGGGTGTTACTGAGGAGCTGACCCCATGTGCTCTGGTCACCCATCCAATAAAAAAAACACAAGAGGATTACTAATATCGAATATAATGTTCTCATTCAAAACCACAAGCTTTTTGAAGGTATTTTCTCATCCGACAGACGCAAACTCTGTCGGAAGATATTCTTCATTTGATGTTGATACTGATATGTTGGTTGTGAATCACACGCTGATGTCATATAAGTACATGATTACCCGTACATCATTATTGATCATCGCACTTCCCATGTCCATCTCGCTCTTCCACATGCAGACACGTGTGCAAATGGGCGGGCGTGCACACACACACACACACACACGCACAGTACTGAGGCATGTGCTGTATGTGGTTTGGTTTAGTTTATTGTGATGTCATTTTACAAACATCCAGCGATGCATGCTTATCAAGATTGAGGAGATGAGAGAAAGGGAGTTGGTAAGAAACAGAAAAATGCAGAAAGGCTTGACTCTGAAATGGCATGTCAGGCTATAAATTCCAAAACCAGATTTCTACTTCTATTCTCAGCTATGCAAGATACACCTCAAACAGTAGTCGTGTATAGCCTTGTAACTCTAACGCATGGTGAACTCTAGCTGACTGCAGAGTTGCAGAATAGTCTACTGACATAGGAAGCAATACAAATAATCCCAAGGTAAGAATGATGGTTAATTATTAGAGAATGCCTTTTCAATGCTGCAGAGATTTGTTAAAGTTCTGCCATGCAAGCCTGTCAGTTGGTAGAGGATTGGTAAAGGGTAGTCACATGGGGATGATGAGGGGTCATGTGTGGTCCCCCGGGTTAGTTTGGAGTTAGTCAGAGGTTTATGAATGGAGTGGAAGAGACATCTTTATGGCTCTGAAACCATCTCTCATTGCTAGAAAGCACCAGGAGATTTGGGTTTAGCAGACCATCGGGAGCCCCAGAACATGATGTGTGTGGATTTAAAAGGTGTATGTGTGTGTTTGTAGGCATGTGTGCATGTTACTCCATTAAGAAGAACACCATCTGCAAAATACATTAAAAAAAACGGGAACATTTGCCGAAAAGTACGCGTTTTATTTCCCCTTTCTATGAAATCTAGAAGTAACTTATATCTCAGAGATGCAAGCATAGGACTTGGTCTGTGTCTAATAAGAATGTTTTTTTATGGCAAAGAGTGAGTGGAAAAACACAGCAGCAATTACTGTGAAAGTTAAGATTGGCCATAACCGCTGGCTGGAAATGCTTACTGCAATGTTCAGTGTAACACGGTAAGCAGCTCCACCTTCATTGCATAGACGCAGTATATTGAAATCTCTGGTTTCATAATGAAATTATTATAAACGTTCACCCAACTTTGAGTGAAGGGATGGAGCTCTGTGCCGAACGGAGGGTGAAACCATTACACCTTTTCTCAGTTAAAGAGGCTTAGAGAGCAGCAATCTAACTCCAGTGACCAGGGTTGATTAGAGAAGCATTTGGCACAGAGGCAGGGTGTGTCTGCCAAGCTCCAACCACCCAAGAACAGTGTGTGTGTACACACACACACACACACACACACACACACACACACACACACACACACACACACACACACACACACACACACACACACACAGAAATCAAATAAAAATGTAACTTTTTTTTCAGCAGACAAGCTGACTTCATGACTCCTAATTTGGGAACTCAAATGAAAACCACATATCGCAGAGAGTCTGGTTATCACCTCACTTCCAGTAATCGAGGAACAATTTGGTGGTTCATTCCATTCTGTTGATGTTTCATTCACACTACATGGTTTCCAATTGGGTGTGTAGCATCTTTTGAAAGTTTGTAGTGATAAAGACTTGATTTGAATGACTTGAATTGAACAGTATTTTCTGACTGGGAGACATATATTCCACACATGACTCCAATGTAGCCTCCGTTTAGATGACACATTCCCTAATTGTATTCATATTGTTTTATATTTACACCCCAACCACCAAACCAGGGTCATTCCAGAGTGTGGCTTATTCAAGAGCTCCTTGTTATAAGTAAAAGTGGGAGTGCAAGATTAGTGACAAAAAGGAGAAATCCAGCAGGAACAAGGTGTTGACCATTTGAGTCAACACCTAATATAGAGCCTTTATTCACACCCAATAAAATCATGTCGTGCCCAACCCCTTGCTTAAAGAAAACGCCATATTACCAGTAGATGAGAATGCATCCTACAGATTTTTTAGCAACTCCAGATTCCCTGATTCTCATGAGATTATATGTGAAAATGTCTTCAAGGACAGGGCATTTATGTATCCATATAGGCCTCTTAAATATGAAATAGCCAGACCCAACTGCTTCTTAAACTAGATCAAATGTTTAGAAAAGAGTGTTGAATGATTACAAAGTGTTGATGCAGTGTGTGGGGGACAGCTGCTCTCCTCAGGCGACTATGATCTCACTCGTCCTCCAGAATATTTTGCATGACTCTTTTCTTTCTTTGTTTTACCAGTGCAATGTTTTGGGCCTCCCCACCCTTCATAGTCTTCAGCGTATACAATCCTGCTGTGTTCAACCTTGCCTCTCCCACCCGAGAAGCAAATCAACTGAGACAGATGTGTTAGAAGGGAACATCTGTCCAGAGCTATCTCCTTGTCAAATGAGGTGCCAAGTACACAGAGTATGAATATTATTTTAGGAGGGTTATAAAGAAACGTCTTTTACATTATCAATTGGCTTTTTGAACAAGGAGTCCCTAATAGACAATAACATAACAATTTCCTCTCATAAGACTCAGTTTCCTGCACTTTGACCCCAGATAAATGCAGCAAGAGTAGCTTTGGATGCTGTGTGAGTGTATTTTGGCCGAGTGTGCAAATATAATCTTCAGCCATCTGAAGGCCAGAAGAGGAGAGATTTTTGGAATACAAAGACATCAAGTATTCAATATATCTTTGAAGAGCACTCTGGAGAATGAATGCTCAAGGGGCAACATTTCAATGGTTATTATTTATAAAATTGCTTTGTTCCTACAGAAAACTCCCTTCTACTTAAAGGTGGGGTAGGTAAGTTTGAGAAACCGGCTCGAGATACACTTTTTGTTCTATCCCATGGAATGCTCTTAACGTCCCGATAGCAATGAATATCTTAAGTGCTTTGACAAAAAATCCATTAAAAAATGTCATCTGTGGAAAACGTAGCAGTGTAAAAAGCACGACCAATCATCTGAGCCGGCCCGGCTAAAATGACTGGATGGCCTACCTGCCTGTCAGCCTTCCATCTGTGCACAAACTTATCTTGTGCCATTTATGCATTTGTGTGTGTTGGAGGAGGGGCTCTGTAAGGAAGTGGCAGATTTCTTCCGGCTGTGTATTTTCAAATTCTAGCGCACTCGAGCTGGTTTCTTGAAAATTACCTACCCCACCTTTAAATACAGATTTTGTTTAAAAGGTTGATGCCACATGTTAACATCTTGACTAATTGTTGTGATTTTGACCATCATTTATATTGGTAGGGATAACGTGGTGCTTGTAGTAACATGATGAGATCTGGAAATATTGGTAGTATCCCAACAAAATATCTCAAGTCTGGCAAACATGAGTGATCAGATGATCAGACATTATGTAAACAAGACAAACTAAAAGTGCACATCCAAGCAAGAATGGCAGATTCAAGTTAAACTAGGAGGTCATCTTTTAAACTTATGAACATTTGGTAAAAGTGATGTTTGGAGCTTTTTTTATTATTATTATTATTATGGTTTCTCGACTCTTTCATTCATTATCTCTTATGTATTCCATTCATTAGGCAATATTTGCCTAAGCTGTATGATTCATCACGTGTGGTCAGTGTTGCTGTGCTAAAAGATGCTCTCCGTGCTTCGCCCTCCGTCATGGTCGACCTTTAAGGTTCTGCAATTGTTTTTTTACCATGCACGTTGTGAAAATCTGAGTCACTGAACTCAATGAAGCTCTTTCCATGATGCTCTACAGAACCAGACAAATGGAATCTTTCTCAAGCCCAATCCAACACACACTACATTTTTCTTTAAATGCTTTTTTAGGGTTTTGAGATTTCTTTATCCCTTTGAGGAAGACCTTGTTGTCACTGAAGGTCTTATTCCTCATTGCTCTTTCACTCCATACTTCTTTCTGTTTCCTTTCCACCACTTCTTACGCTGCCCATCCTTCACCATGGAGCTGTAATGGCTTCAGCAGATGTGATTTTGAAGTAGCAGATAGTAACTACTGTGTCAACGTGTTCTGGGTTCTTGTTTATGGCTGCACCTAAGCCCTGTGGGCCAGCACCAGCCCTGCTGTCTGTCAGATGTCCACTACCAGCCGCCACACACAGAGGAACACAGGAGCTTAAAGAACCCAACCAGAGGTTTCGCCCAGTCAACACAGTAAACCCCATGTGCTTAAAACGTATATTACGGATATCCATTTCCCAATTAGTTCTGTCATGTACATGAACAAAAAAGTAGAGAACTGTGGGTCCTGCTTTTCATTCAAATGTTCAAAGTTAAAGCTTATTTTCATCAATAAAAAAATAAATGTGGCAACCCTCATCATAATGAATCACCTATACTGTACACACAACGTTTTGTTACATTTACGAGAATTGTATTACTATGCAGTGATCTGCGAAACTTTTCTTGGTGGTGGATATCTTTTGGAAACTAAAACATGGCATATAAACAATTATGGGGAAAGGAACCCATTTGAATGTATGATGTTGAAGGTTGAATGGTTTATAAAAAGGATTTTGTTGATTTGAGATTGGAAGAGAGTTATGCATTAGCTAGAAGACGGCACATAAACAACATTTCTCCCTGTCAAACCCTTATGTGGGATATCACTGGAAGATCAGCATTGAAAGGAGCTTAGACAGACAAAAGAACAACTTGTGAAGTATAATGTTTGGTTGATCGGCAAGATAAGCAAATGTTTTCCTGATTTCAGTAGAATAGAAGAGTTTATTCTTCTGTTTGTTTGGAAACAGTCAAGAGTTATCTGAAGTACATGTTTCTAACAGAAGCAACAAGGGCATCTAACCAACGAGTTCGGAGGAATTCTTACCATTACTGATCCCACTGTTTATATCAGTAACTCACTATGTCCATGGCCTTTCCAGTAAACTCTGTGCTTTGGTTACATCAAAACAAATTACACAAATGGTCTTGAAGAATTATACAAGCTTGGGCATAATACATCTGGTGTGTGTCTTTTTTTAATTGTGTATAAGGGTACACTGGTGTGTATCTGAATTATTTGTCCCTACTTAAGAGAGAGGTGGCTTCAGATCAAGCTGGTGAGCTTGTTTCCGATACGTCTTGCGTGTCCTATGCTGGCATTTCCTATCTAATCCTCCTTGCAGACTCTGTCTGAAACTGATCTCTTTTTGTCTAAGCATACCAAAGAATGGCTCAGGACAAAGGAACGATTCTAAAAGCTAATAAAACCTTCAGATCAAAACACACATTTTAAATACGTTTGTGTGAAAGACAAAAGCCATTCTGGATTCTTATGTCTAAATCTTGTGCAATGTCATTCCTTCCCAGGCTCATCACTTGGTGTGTCAAACAATGTTGGTGGTTTCTCAATAGTTAGGACTCTTAAGGCCCGGACACAACGGGCCGTCGATAGATGTCTGGCCATCGATGAGCGTCCTGTCACCCTACTCAGATTGGTGTGTCCAGCACCGTCGTGTCTTTTCGGCCGCCAATTCAACATGGCTGTCGGCAAAAGAAATCACTCTGATTGGCTGTTCAGTTTAGCGAATCAGTGCATGAGAAGCGAAACGGAAGTGAAGAAGGCACACACAGACGGCTGTTATTTTTCATTTTCCAGTACCGCACTAAACATGTTTTTGATTATAAGTCGTTATGTGAAACAGTCTGTGATGGGTGAGAGTGAAAATGGAACCCACGCTATTTGTTGTTTGTATATATCACCCAGTCTGTCTTCCGGTTGTCTCTTTTGAATTAAGAATACACACTACCACCGCCTGCTGTTAAGGAGAGTTATTGCCACCCACGCATGCGCAGTGCGTACGTGCTACTTGGCCGTCGGCTGAAGTCTTTGTGGTGTGTTCCAGTGCGACTTTTTGGCCAAGACACAGGAGACGTGAGGCGACAAAACAATCGGGTCCGTCGGGACGTGTTCTTTGGTGTCAGTTTGGTGTTCAGGGCCCTTACAGACCAGAAAACAGCTTAACTTTAACCCCACATCATTGTTGTATCAAATGATAAGGCTGGCAAGCCTGGCATTATCTTAGTTTCATCAGTTCATCTCTTTCATACGTTCTACTAGCTGAGCCTACCTGCGGCAAAGTGTTGCTACTGAGGATGTAGTTCTTTTAAAACTGGTCACAAATCTATTGCTTCATTTTTTGGGGGATTATTTTACTCTATGTGTACCACAGAGAGCTTAAAGCAATAGGAAGGTGATCGCGTAATTGATTTGAAAATAAACTATGACCATTGCAACAGCGTGGCCCATTGATTTGCTCTTATAACACTTTTTAGACAACAATATAGCACAGACACAATCAAATATATATGCAAAATCTTCAAAGTGAATACAAGTGTTTGCACAGGACATACATAAATGCATCTTGATTCAACCTACAAGTCCTACAGCACTTTAAGATGCAATACTAGCCTACTTGTTTTTCCTATTACTCAGAATATATCTGTGTTGAGTTCACAAGGCTCCTGGTAAATAACAGTGGCTTATAGACACAGAATAAAAATATCTGCTGCTTAAATGTCCAAGTTTTTCTCAATGTCATTCCTGCTCTAACTCTCATTTTATGTATTTGGGGTAAGCAGGATGGTGCTTGGAGTGGTCTGATGCAATATTGCAGTGTACAGTAGACAGGCAATTTTGTCTGTGTTTGTGTAGCTCCATGGACGTGAGATCGAACAGGGGATGACTCTCCTCATGCATTCACAGACTGGGAGTGTTTTGACTGTTGGTTAGAGGTGTGGGGTAGCATGCCTGGAGGTTTTCTGGGGGTGGTAATGGAGCGTTTCCTAAAAGTTATGATCTCTAATAAGCATACCACTCTTGTTTTCTTACTTATGTAATCACCCTCAGGGTTCTTACTAGCTCTTACCTGGTTGGGAAAATATTAAGATTAGTCAGAGCAAGAAACACCCTGGGAACTCCATGGTTTTATAAGGTTGTCATAAAAAGAAACTTGAGCTTGAACATCATGGCTGTCTCCTGCCCTTGTATAACCTTCAGTACTGTACATTCAGAAAATTAATGTCAGATGGCATGCTGATAATGAAGCATCTCAGTCTCAACATGCTGGAGAAAGAAACATAAAACCCATTTCAATCCAACATAAGGAAACCCGACTTCTCACCATACAGGTTGTGTTTGGACATGTGTATGTGAGTCTGTAGCTGTGTGTGCGTGTGCGTGTGCGTGTGTACATGTTGACCCAGTTTAACCCTTTAAAGACTCTGTGGTGTTTCCAAGAAGTAAAGCCAAGCCAGCTGCTGCTGCTTTGTTCCTCTTACAGGTGTCTTTTTTAACTCACCTTTCACAACTTTCACTGCCTCCCTCCCTTCCTTCCCCCTCTCTCCTCCCCTCCTCAGCCTTTACAATTCACCTTAACCCCCTGCCTCTGTCCGCTTTGCTATGCACCTTACCTCTCTCCTAGTGCCCAACTCAACTGTGTTTTCAATAAAGCATATAAGGTGTGAATCCAAAAACAATGGTTCCATTTGATAAACCTTTTACCAACAAATACATGCTGTCAACTTTTAGAAACCAACCCTATTGTTGTTTCAAATAGACTCTGTGATGCCTACTGTAATCACGCAAGCGGTGCGGCCATATTATAACAACGGGAAAATAAATTTTACTTGGTTTAATGGTGCCAACATTCAACCACCAACTATAACTATGTCATAAAATGTGGCAGATAAAGCTGTCAGTGTTATTGTTACAAAATGCTGAACAATTTCACATTTTATATTTGACAGTGTAATTATATGTAGACAACTGCAGAACAAGGAAATATGAATGACACTGTTATTATTGGATGTCACAGTGCACTAATTACAGTGTCATTTTAAGGCCTCCCATGTTATTTTAATGACATGTCCCTTTGATACAATGGAAATATCGTGAAGGATCAACCAAAGTGTCATTTGAGATGATATACAGCAGTCAGAAAACAAATCTGGAAGGTTATCACTTGTTCATGTCTGTTTAGCACCTTGGTTACCAGAAAGCATTTATGATGCTCAATTAAATAACAATTTTACACCTGCAAAGTCATCTGACCACAGAAACCGATCAGTATGTAAGAGACAACGCCTATAATCAAAAAAGCAAGATAACTTAAAGATCAGAGCAAAGTATTTCAGGGGCATTACAACATGAAGAGTAATACTGTGGCCTTGTAAAGCTTTGAAAAAGTGGGTGTCTGAGGTTTCTCCCTTATGACATGTTGATACATAATACTTGCCTCCTCCAATTTATGGTGAAAATTTTTTCATTAATTGGAAGGAAAACTAAAAAAAGTCAGGCGGCAGGAGACAATTTAATATAAAATGGAATATAAAACAGTAAGGGTCACAGGAATTAACTTTTTTATTTGATTCCATCCCTACTGAGTCAACATACACGTATAGGCAGGATTTACTTTTCTATCCTCTTTGGTGTCTTTTGTTTGGGAAAGTAACCACTTCAGATGTGCATTCACAAAAAGTATTTCTGCACAATCTCACATATCTTTGTTCTCTTAGAGTTCTTTATATTTGATGTCGTATAGTCTGCTGTGCAAATGTCCCACACGTAGTTTTTCTGACTGCGATGGGTGGCGTCCAATCTTCCTTTAATCCAGATGTAGACTGCACCAACTCCTGGAGGGAAGTATCTGTCTCTTTAGCTGCTAAATGCTCCACTGCCGCACGTCAACCAGCTGGTTGCCCACTGTTCTGCACCGTTCAGCGTGTAACTGCAGTGTGTCATTTTAAAATGGATGGTTGCCACAGGTTTTGTTTTTGTATGATACAGAGTGTTTGTTGGCAACAGGACAAGCACATGTACCTGCGTGAGCTTGAGGTCATTATGTAATGTAGTGTTAATGATCACAAACATTGATTCAAAGTGGAAAATGCTTTGACAGATTGAGAGGAAATAATTATAATTATCAGTGTGATGTGTAGACAACAGATCATCCGTCATCATGTTCTGAAATGATGAGGTAGGCTGTGAGTCCCAGAAATTTCACATTTGGGAGAAAAGCAGTGGTTTTTGAGACCTTGTGGCTCATATTTATGGAATTTGGGGGAAAAATATTTCTCAAAGAAAAATAAAGTTGGAACTGATGGTAATTGGATTTATTCACAATTTGCGACTAAGTTTCAATATAAACTCTATCTTTGGGATCACTGTATGATTGCTTTTGTGGAGCTGACCACAAATAGATTTTAATTTGCGGATAAGGAGGCGAGCCAAGTGATTTCCTGCTCAAAGCTGCTCCCATGTTCTTGCATGTATTCGTCATTGGAGATGTACTGTACCCAGCTCCATGCATTCGCCTCCAGATTTGTTGTATCTTTTGTGAAAAACCATTACAGGCTCCGTTGTTAATCAGGCTTTATGGGTAATATACTGTACAAAGAAGGAAATCCAACCGCAACAATGTGTTTTGAGGCAGAGAACTAAGCCTACATGTCTATGAGTTGTGGGCTGTAAAGCAATGGCCCCTTAGGCCAGGGCTCCATTACAGGACACAATGCCCTCTGTGTGTGAGAAAAAGCCAGCCGCTAAACCACTCTGCTAAAGAGTTGGGTTATTTGGATACCATGAATGTATCATTAAATACTAAACAGCTAAAAATGTTTGATTAAAAATCTACAATATATTGATTAAAATAGATTAAATACATGTTTTTTAGTTAAACATGTTTGTTTATATTGGTCATACAACAATCGAAGAGTCCTTATCAGAGTCCAGTTTTGGGATGACCAACAGCATATGATCCTTAGACTTAAGAAGCTCTTCTCCTTAAGCTCTGGCGCAGACCCAGATGTGAAATGAACACAAGATGTTGGTAGATTTACTATGATGCCAAAATCTCTGGGAATTGGTTACAGTAGCAGTGGGGCATGCCCCAGAAACAATGGTGAGAGAGGCTAAAGGTTATTACACTTACTAACCCAGCACACAGAACCACAGTAACAGACACAGGAACACACAAACATTGACTTTGGGTTTGAATGAGCGTGGTTTCCTCTAAGAGTAGATTAAGAAGGGAACTGTGGGAACAACTAGAGAACTATTCCACTTGGGAAAACAACATCTTCATATTATCTGAGCAAATGAAAACGTGTGTTTGTTTGTTTTTTCAGGAGGCTCAGGTATGATTTTGTGTTGTTCCAGATCCATCTGCACATATCGTGCATGGTGTGTATGAGTGTGTGCCCGGTGGCTCATAGCCTGTGAACGCGTAGTGGGACAATAGCGGGATTCTGCCTAGCGAGGCCGTGGGAGGAAGGGGACAGAAGAGTCAATGAGTGAAGAGGCTTCTGGGATGCGTCAGCGCAAGGCCATGATGAGGGTGTAGGAGGACGAGCCCTGTAACTCAACAATGTGGAGGGACAGCCATTCAGTCGCCTCACAGGACGACACGCACATGCACACAACCACATGCACACAACCAAAGAAACACACAGTCAACAAAAGGTGCAGGTGAAATAAAGCCATTCATCCACCTTCCTTGTGATATATGGAGAACTGGGCCAGGGAGCCTCAACCAATGACTGGTTTTTCGGCGTAGGTTTCCACTGACCATTAAGGAAAAGAAAGGATGAATGAAATGGTAAATGTTAGAGGAGAGATGAGTCAACCAGTGAGTAGAGTATGACCAATGTTGGTGCAAAAAAGATGAGGTACGTCATGCAGAGTGCTTTGTGTACCATCTAATTATCGGGCCCATTAACAATAAGAAAAAGTCATTTTAAATGGCAGATGTATTAGGGTGATGAAGGGGTTTTATAAGGCGTGCTTGTAAAGTCACTCTAATGTGCCCGATTGTTAAGTGTGTCGTGTCTAAATTAAAAAAGGTAGCTTATGCGACCATGATAGAAACCAATGAAGAATTCTTCTTTTGAATTATTTTACTTATTCATTATAAAGGCAAAAGGAAAAGAAAGTGATAATTAGCGTCATAAGAAAGTTTTTTGGACTATTATCTATACAACATGATGAAAGAGATACCAAAAATGTACGTCTCTATCAAATAGTCTCTTCTTTGCTTCATTCTCGCTAGGCTAAAAACGTAAAAGGGTTGGTTCACTCAAATTACAAAAAATAAATAAAAAATCTAAAAAACATTCCCTCTAACAACTAGTTGTATCTTGTCATACAGATCAGTTATCTGTCTAGGTTTGGAAATACCAGTTTTAGAGAAGTCAACAGCATGTTATTATTATTCTTAATGCAAAGAACATCTCCTTTTAAAGAAATACAAAATATATATAACAAACAGTGTCACAATACCTCTCAGTTTGTCACACTGTCAACGGGTCTCATATAGGAACTACCGTTCAAACACCTTAGCTGAATGTCAGAGGCACATGAGAAAATATGTTTGTTTATTTTAGCTGCATTTAACTTGATATTATTTTCCCTGGGAGTATGACGTCATTCCTTTAATTTATTGAAATTAATGGGGATGTTTGCTCTTCTGTTTCAGGAGGCTTCTGCGTCCCTTTACAACACCTTCAGGCCATGGAGAAACCTGTCCAACCACTTCCCCCCCCCCGATACCATCAAGATTCATATCAAGCCTGGCTAAAGACTAGTTTGTTTTTTGGAAGAAAACACTGTTTTGAATTGCATGTGGATTGTATGCGGGTGCGCAGCGTGGTGTCTATATGTGCGCATATCAAAAAGGAAATAACCAAATACCGAACAAAGCAAATTATGAAGATGATGTAAAATTGCGCACGATGCATCTTTGTAATTATGCACTGTTGAAGCATAAAGGAAAGACGTCAAGTCTTTGCAGGCATTCACTGGAATTTATAGAGCTGTAAATTGAAGACCACACAATAGGGCCGGATAGTGACTCATCACAGTTATTATAACACGCATGCACATGAACTGTAATAATGATTAACACCAGATTTTACAGCACCGATCCCTGACAAAAAGCCTTATTTACATGTCAATGGGCAGGGTGTTTATTTCAATTGTTAAATAATCATATTAAAACATGTCGTTATCAGATCTAACTGATATTCTTTGTGTAAATGATAGAGGGGACCAACACATTAAACTACTACATGAAAAGGTTAAGCAGTTTTCAGACTCATACTTAAAATGCTTAGACAAAAACCTAATCAAGGTTAAGGAACCTGATCAACAATACTGTTTTTAAAATAACTTTAATTTCTCTCAGCCTGAAACAAAGTCAAACGAATGCACATACAGTGGGGCAAAAAAGTATTTAGTCAGCCACCAATTGTGCAAGTTCTCCCACTTAAAAAGATGAGAGAGGCCTGTAATTTTCATCCTAGGTAGGCTATACCTCAAATATGAGAGACAAAATGAGAAAATCACATTGTCTGATTTTTAAAGAATTTATTTGCAAATTATGGTGGAAAATAAGTATTTGGTCAATAACAAAAGTTCATCTCAATACTTTGTTATATACCCTTTGTTGGCAATGA